>NC_136275.1:26877781-26925281 GCF_964198595.1 Lampetra fluviatilis | reverse complement strand
GATGCGATCACAGATCGTGGGGGTAGCGGCGATGCCAGAAGCAGCACTGATCCTCGCTCCTCCTCCTTCCTCCTCAATCCTTCACCCGTCCTTCCTCCGTCCTTCCTCCTTCATTCCTTCCCCCATGTCTGTCTCTCTAAAAAATTGCTGTTGATGGTGTTTTTGAAACCATATATTTTACCAGGCAAGGCTCGCTCAGCTTTATAGCTCCGTTTCAGAGGCGACCCGGTCAAAAACGATGGCTTAACGAAATGGCATTTCACGTGGAAATATTTTTAGCGGCAAAATACTCCAACCGCGTGTTTCTAAATGTGGAGGGTACAACCGGAAGCCCCGGAGGAAAATCCACGCGACCACGGGGAGAGACACGCAAACTCCAAATATACAGCAGGGTCGGGATCGAACCCATGGTCTCATGCAACTCACCTGGTCCTCCCGTGTGTTTCCCTCCAGATTTAGAAACACGCGACTAGAATATTTGGCTGCTAAACAATTCCACGCAATAAGCCGCTTCGTTGAGCTATCATTCGTGGCTTCTGAAAAAAGAAAAAAAAAGAGTTACATAGCTCAGTGGGCCTAACCTGGTAATATAAAATAAAAAAAAGTTTCGTTTGTAATTTAGTTGGAGAGCATGGGGAGACTCGGGTGCAACTCCAGGGGGTGCTGGGCCCGGGGTAAATCCCACCGTGTGGGGCCCCCGATGCCATCAAACTAAACCGGAAGTATTACATCTGACACCGGCGCAGGGCACTCCCCCAAAGCGTGGGGCCCGGGGCAGTCGCCCCGATTCGCCATACCCTAGGGACGGTTCTATTTATTATAATTGCCCGTGAAATATGCAATAATTATCTTCATTCTCTCCTTGATACCAACAACTGTTGTCTATCTAATTCCCCTGTGCGTATTCCGCTCCCTATAAGTCTGATTTTTTAGATTTATGATGATGTTTTATCTGTACCGCAAATACACAATTAAACGTATAAAGCACCATCGTGCGATGGTCACTCCACCTCTGGATGAAGGATGTCCCAATCAACTGCTCTCTACTCGCTCCGTCGTGTTCTGGCTGCCACTCCTGGTCACAAGTCCCGGTCCATCGATTATCATCGCTCCTTCTGACCACGTGCCCATGTATTGTGGCTATTTAAAAAAAATTGTGTATTCTTAGGTTTTTTCCGGTAAAGTCACGTAGGTAAAACATTAAAATTAATAAAAGTAAAATAAAATAAAAATCACGACGTTTCGGAGGCAACACAAGCTTCCGTCTTCAGGTGGAACCGTCACAGCCACGACAGCTGTATCAAGTAAATGAGAGATTACAAGAGCTACCACTCCGTATATATAATGGTTGGAGAGGTGGAAGGGCCAAGTACGGCACACTTTTTATTCATATGGTAAGGTGAGGCTTAAGAGGGTGAGCCTTTGTTATGGAGAGGTACGGTTTGTGACTCAACCTGCGACAAGGAGAAAACAACTAAACATGGTAAACCTGTAATAGTTGTCCGTCAAATAAGATTGGCCAAATAAGTGTAGTTAAAAAAAAAATTGTGTACTTCACACTTTTTTACGAAAAAAAAAAATGAAAAGCTGCATCCCGTTGTGGACGAACAATGCCTCGATGCGCGGCCGCATCTGAGAATCTGCGGTTCGCCACGCGGCCACCCCTTGATTGGACAGCGCCATTGTTACGTATTTGCCGCCGTGTGACGTCTCGTATTGAACTTAAAGACAAACGCCGCGTGAATGACGGGAAGCCGCGTGTTGTGTAATGCTAATGCGAGGTGGTGGGGGGGGGATTAATCTGCTTGTTAACACGGGGACGAGTTCCTTTGAACGCCTCTTCCTTCATTATCATGCTCTGTGGGTGGGGTAGTGGACGGGGGTTGGAAGGGTTTATAGGGGTCTTACACGGGTCCTCAGAGGTCTTCAGGGGTGAGCCTTGTCATAGCCAGAGGGGGTGATTCATCAATACAGCAGGCGCTGGAGGTACAGTGGACGGAGCGCGTCCCATTAAAATAACCAGGTTATATAGTCGTAATAACGATGATGATGATGATGATAATATATTTTTTTCATCCCGGAAATTCGCAAAATAATTTTCCATCGTTGGCCACACATTTTCTTTTCCTTGAAATGAGAACGCATTTTTTAACATAACAAAAACTACGCAAATAAAAGTATATAATAAACTCGTATTAGTCCTCATTCGCAACGTGTTAAAAAAGAACGTTAATTCGTGCGCACTAAATAACCGGAACGACGCAGCAGAGACAAGCCGCTGGGCTGCCTTCACACCTGGAGATCGCAACTCGCGCGGTGTGCCTTTCTTAGCTCGCCTTTTAATTCCACTGACTCTCTGTTCGCTTCCTCGTTGGACTCTTTTGTCATTTTGCTGACCGGGGCCACGCTTGCCAATGCGGCTGTATCGTGTCCTCTCGCTTTCGAGTTCTCACCTGGTGATGCAAGATCAGCTCGAAGACTGTCACTCGTCGGGCGCGTTCGGTGATGATGATGATGTTGACGACGGAGACATTTTTATTTTGACGTTCCCATGCCAAGCGCTCATTTGACCGAATGACCGTTCTAGTACGTAGGTCAAATGGAGGTCACCCGAGGGGGGTGGAGGGAGGGAGGTGTTGAATGTGACGGCGAGAGGAATCGTATTTGGTCCAACCGAGTTTTTATTTTTATTTTAGTTGCATGTATTAGGTAAAACCCTGTGAGCCACGCGGCTCTTGACTCGGGTGCAACCGCAACAAACACAAAAACATGAACAAGGAACATTTTAAAGTGACTACGCGCATTGGTGTGTGGGTGAGATGGGAGGGTGGAGGACGGAGCGGTGGGGGTCTAGGCTGGGGGGGGGGGGGAGAGGCAGGCGGTGATGGGGAAGGGGGGCGTGGGGGGGGGCGGTGAAGAGGTCACCTCTTCCTCAAGACCCCCTGCACGAACCCTGCTCAGAGAGTCGCCTCTGCTTGTCTCACCCCCCCCGCCCCCCCCATCTCCACATCCCTCCGAGGTGGAGGCTGCCCCCCCCCCACCCGCGCCCTCCTCGTCGCTGGCGCGAGAGAGAAGCCCGGACACGGCACGTGATGGATGCGTTGCCTGCAAGATGCGGAACCGCCAAGTGGCCGGGGTCGCGGGAGGGACGGAGTGAGTGAGTGAGTGAAGGAAGGAAGGAGGAAGGAGGGAGGATGAAGGAGGGAGGGGTGATGAAGGAGGAGGAGGAGGATGCGGGAGGGAGCAAGCAATCGAGCGCTGAGTGGGGGGAGGCGCTGTGCGTGACAATGCAGCTCTGGTGGGACCACGCGTCAAGAGCGCCTCTGACACCGGCCTCGTCATGCATGGGGGGGGGGGGGTGGTGGTGGGATCGGCCGAGTGACATTTATTGAGCAGGGGAGTGCAGTCGTTTCCTGTTGTAATGAAAGCCTCGCGCGCTACCTGCGGCTCGCCTTGCGGTGCCTGCTCCGTTCTCCACGACGCAAGTTGAACGATACTCCAGGCGAACGTGGAAGGAGTCCGCGTTCTAATTCTAATGAACGGCGATATGAATGCGTGTGGCCATCGCAGAAGGTCGTGGTCAATCCTGCTACCGGATGAAGGCCTCCAGCCCGCTCCCGCCCCCCCTCCCCAAAGCTGCCGCCACCAACTTACCAACTTCACAACCTTTGCGATGCAACACATCAGTGGCGTGGGCAACCCGCACGTGAACTCAATTTGATGGCTCCATCTCCTCGGGACGCGTCGCGCTCGAACGGCGCGCTTCCACGCCTTGGGTATTTTAATGCGTTCAGAGATTGTCAGGCCTAGTTTGCCCCTCCTTTGGAGTAGACCTGATTATCATCTTGTATCTGAAGTGTCCCCACGCAGAGCTGTTGCACTCGAACGGGCTGCTTCGTCGGAACGTCGACATCTCCCGTTCCTCTCCGTTACAATTGTAGTGTTGTAAAGGACGCACTTCTAAACTTCTTCATGGCACACACTGTTTATTATCTTAATACACAGTCCCTATCACACTAAGGGGGTATACGGTCCCCTCACCCGTTACCCTCAGAAGGTACAAGCCTCCGGACCTTGCAGGTTGTCTAATCTCCCTGCTCTCCCAGCGTCCTCTGGCTGGACCTAGGGGATCTCTCCCCTGACCACTGGTTACTCTGAGCCCGAACCCTGATAAGGGCTGGAGGGCTTGGTCCAGGCTCCTAGATGTCTTCGGCCGACTTGGGTCTTCGTGTAGCAGAACTGGCCAAGAGCTCTCAGCGCTCTGGCTTTTATACCTGTTCGTGGCCGGGTTGTCCAATCCCCGGCCACCTTGTGGGACCCTCCGATTGGTCCTTCCCAATCTGGCGTTTGGATCCTACCTCACCCCATTTGACCCTGGCCGTTTGATTGAGCGGGAGAACCTTGTTTACGATCCGCTCTCTCACAGTTTGCGAACAGCGAGTAGTTAACACCACTACACAATGAAGCGAATTCATCTGCTGTGAGGTTACAATTCGCCTGGTGCCATTTGACAAACGGGGTTCACAGAGCCAGTCATTTCCTAACAGAGTCAACATTAATTCTGTCTGGGACGTTTCTTGCCAGTGTCAGCATATAAGAATAGGTTTCACCCTTTCTGGCAATGAAACAGTTGTTGTGTTGAGATGTTAAAACACTAAACATAAACGTTTTGCAAGGAATCTTGTGTGCGTGATTGTGGTGAACATCCCAACAAAAAAACATGCTCTGATTATTAATTATATTTGCATTGTCTTTGAAACTGGTCTAACACTTTGAGACTAGGCTCAAAAGAAAGCTGTCTCTGGTGTGGGCAATGCATCATATATTATATTATCAGAGCACGCTTTTTGTTTGCATGTTCACCCACAAGTACCATGCGTGGTCAATGCGGACAGGATTCCTTGCAAAAGGTTTCAGCTTGGTGTTGTAGCATCTTAACACCTGTTTCATTGCTAGAGAGGGTTAAAACTATTTTTATATTCCTTCTGTGTTTAATATATATTGGCGTCATCATTATTTGAAATCCGCTCAGAATAAATCCCACACACACACAGCATGACGGTCCGTCTTCCGAAACGTGGAGTTATTGATTTACAATGACTCGCGGTATCCAACACAACAAAAGCATAATTCCGTTGTAATTACTATTATCATGATTTGCAAATTGATCTCCCGCTCATTGCTTAAGCATCGCTTACACCTCGGCCTCATTACGGCACCGAATTCTCCGCTTGGCGATGGACGCTGGAGTGAGTGTTGTCAGCACTGCTGCGCGTAGCCCTCAGTGGGCATGTCACTGCCGATATGGCTACGAGACCTCTGGGGTGGTCTGCATGCCCAACCCCTCCCCCGCCGATGTGCCACAGATAATAATCCCCACTCCCTCTCCCTCTCCCCGAGATCCCATCATCTTGTCGAATTTTTGTTTCGATCAGCAGGAAAGGTCCACTGAGCTACGAGATATGGTTCATCACGTGTGATGATGATGAGCAATCATCATCATCACACGTGATCATCACACGTGATGATGATGGCTCATCATCTCCTCGCCACCGTGGGGCCCGGTTGTTGTGATTGTTGTTGTTGTTATTGTTGTTGTTATTGTTGTTGTTTAGAACGTGGCTCTGCTCCGTTGTGTGGGAGAAAGTAGGTGAGGTTCTCAGCACAAAATAATTATTATGTTAAATATAAATAGCTTTTCATTGAACCAGGACTCGTGTCTTTTGCAAGGGATCCGTGTCTATATACTGCATATTTGAATTTTAGAAAAACATCTGATAGTTCACCAGCTTTTGGTTCAAGCAAGCCGGGATCATGATCTCAACAAACAGAACAAACGCGATCTCAAGCCAAATCGGACCAGAGAGTGAGCGTCCTTGACCGTAATATCGGAAGCCCAGCCAGCATTGATTCAAGCATCTACTGATGAGACGCTGCATGTTGAAACCCGGTCCAGGTGTTTTTTTATTGCATTTATCCATGCAAGTGCGGCTGATACGATGCATTCTCAGAATACCATGTGGCTGACTGGTGGCGAGATGTTAACTACGTCGCCTGGTATACGTGAAGTCGTGGGTTCTATCCCGACCCTGGCACATGCCTGTTTGCAGTTTGCATGTATCTCTCTCTCCCCGTGGTCGCGTGGATTTTTCTCCGGGTCCTCCAGTTTTTTGCCCTCCACATTGAAAATTAACATGGGTTTAGACTATTTGACTGCTATACATTGCCACGTGATAATCCACTTTATTGAGCCATCGTTTGTGGCCAGGTCGCTTCTGAAAAAGAGCTGTATAGCTGAGTGGGCCTTACCTGGTTAAACAAACATAGCTTAATCATGTGTGTCTCCACGTGGAGAACATGGAAACTCCAAACATGCACGCGTCAGAGTCAGGATGGAACCCACGACCTCCCGTATATCGAGCGAGTAAGTTTCCATCTTGCCAACTCTACCCTCGTATCTGTTTCGTGTCCATCCCCTGCCTCTGACGCTCAGCGTCAGTGACGCCACTGGGTTTTGGACGTCGCTCTTGATAATGAGGACGGGTCCATCGAGTGACTTTTCAAGAGGTCTTTTCACGACCCCATCGCCGTCAGTCACGTGTGTACCACTGCAGCGACATCGTTGGAGAGCAACGGGTGATCGTGTGTGAAAGTCGCCGTTCTCATTTCAGCGAGCCGGTGCATTCGGCGGTGTCACGGCAATTCACTTTAGAGCTCCTGGCCGCGCACGAATGTGATCTTTCTGCTAACATGTTTTCCACTTGGTGATCAGACTCAGGATGTTTGTTTAGACTGGAGGAATACGATGGGCTATGAAGATTTTTTTTTTAATCCTTTATATTAAGTTCACTTGCTTGCTTGCTTGCGCGCTTACGACCGTGCAAATCTTTCGGTCGTTTTTTAACCCACTTCCCGTGATCCAATCGAGCTGACATTTTGCACACAGACTCGTTGTGCGAGACAATTTATTTTCGTGAAAAAAATATTTCCAAAATTTTACACTCTTTAGGAATTTTTTTTTATATTTAATTACCTATTGCTTAATGGTGGCAGGCAATAATCTGACCCATAGAGGACTCTAGCCGCCCGTTTCAAAGACCAATGTGGGCTGGGTTGTGGCCCATTGAACACGCATATAAAGGATTTATAGTGAAAAACTTTGTTTTTACGGGTTTATTTTGTTATTCCACAGACGTCCAGCGAAAGTCGGAGTTGCACAGTCCGGGAAAACGCAGCACGGGGCGGTAGCTGCGAGTTGAGAGCCGCTTGTCCGTCTTGTCTGTCCGACTGTTTTTGGCTGACTCTCCCATTTCATAACTCAACGACCGTCTTGTGGACGAATGACACGAGTCGGTTTCAGCGATCATATCCGCCGTGCGAACGGGCCGCGAGAACCTGGTATTCCCCACTTCGCTGCTCACCGAGATCCGATGAGATCGAATGCACCCAGAGTGATGTGGTTGTTCCGCAAATTCCCCTTCGCTAAGTAACTGGTCACGTGGTCGTGTTCACCTCCCCCCCCCCTGCTGTGTCTGCCCGCGGGGGGGGGAGGGGAGGGATGACGAGGTCTGAATCCCAAGACCTCCCTCCCTCATCTCTTTATCCACCACGACTCCCACCCCACCGCTTCCCCATTCCTCACTCGCCACGCGTGCCGGGCACCCGGGAGTGACCCCTTGTCCGTAGAGGGTCAGGAGGTCAACGCGAGATTACAGGATCAGCGCCGACTCGCGGCTCAATCTCAGCCATTGGCAGATTGAGCCAATTTGCTAACCCTCCCCCCCCCCCGTGCCTAATGAAGCCTATCGATTTGAGTTAACACTCTGCCCAAAGCTGCTGAATAATTATGCATGTTTTTTTTCTTCTTCCATTCGATAGAGGAGGTAGTCGTCATCCCCCCCCCACCCCCCCCCATCCTCCTCCCCACTCTCCCAGCTTGTGAAGGGTCAAACAACTCTGCGGGTCCGTGCTGCTTGTGTCTGAGCGCAGGTGTCAGCCGAGGGCTCTGGAGACTACACGCTTTGGCTCATCCGCCCTGGGTATTGCTGGGCACACAGACACCTCCCCCCCCTCTCCCATCCCCCAAGGGTTCCGTCTTCGGTGTGGAAATAAACACACGCATCCTGGACGGCTGTGTGATCGGCATCATAACTAGAATAATAATAGTAGTGTCGTACTATGTACATGGTGCTTCAAAAACATGTTAACACTTCTATGGGACTGTCGTTTTCAATGGAAAAAGAAACGGACAATGCTACACTGTGGCGCGATAACAAATGTGATGTTAGTAGCTTCAACAAAATCAGAGTCTCACACTTGTTCGCCATCGTTGTCAACGCTGTGCCTGGAATCTTCTCCAGGTGGTCTCCAGAGCCCGCAGGCAACATGTATCGTGCTGTTGTTGAACATTCTCAGAAGTGTTAACATTTCTTTAATCACCCTGTATTTAAAAGTGTTGCTGACTGGCTGGCTGGGTGAAGGCTTCCCCCATGCCGTATCAATTTCAGTTTTTAAGTTTCACTTACTTGGTATAGCCCTGTGAGCCATTCGGCTCTTGAATCGGGTGCAACCGCAACAAACAAAAAACAAAAACACGAACAAGAAAACATCTTAAAGTGACTACGCGCAAACAGAAATATCCAGGAAAAAACTGCAAAGTCTTCCAGAAAAAAAGCACCGTACACCAACGCTGTGCAAAAATCCCACTGGGATGCAAGTCAAACAACAACAAAAACAACCACCACCACAAGACAACTTAGATTAAAGCCATAATTTTAACTCGGTAATGGGGCGAGGGGGTTGTTTGGCCAAACTTCACCACAATGAGTGAGACACCAACAAGGGTTGGTATAGAGGTGAGAATGAAGACAATTCGTTCACAGCAGGTGACACAAATCTGAAACTGGTTGCGAAGGAATGCAATGTAGGCTTCGCAAGATTGGTTGCGAAGCCGACATTGCAGAGGTGCGTGAGTGATTGATTGATTGCGATTCTGCTGAGAGGCGAGAACGGGGAACAGCATGGATTGGAGACGATACGCCAAAGAGAGAGAGACACACACACACACATCGCATTGACTGCAATGAAAAGTAAGTTGGGCTTGGGAAGGACGCGGCGTTGCCGGAAAGAATGGTGGGCGGTAGTCGAGACAGGCAAAGGGAGTAGGGCAGGGCCGTCCATAAGGGGGAGGGGGGGTTACGGGGCCCGGGGCGGTCGCCCAGGTTCGCGATGGATGCGGAGTTTGAGCGATTGAATGAGCTCGCGTGTGTGCCGGCTTTGGGTGGGCCGCTTCAATGGGCCAGGCCCTGAGGGATGGCGACATCTTCTTGGTTCTTTCGGTAAAGAAGTCACGTAGAATGGAAAATAATAAAATAATCAAAAGAAAACATTCTAAAATAATTCTCACGACGTTTCGGCCACAACGCAAGCAGCCGTCCTCAGGTGGAGAACAGCGTCTGTCGAGGAGACAGATGGCGACAGTTGAGGGATCGCTGGCAGGCAGCAGCGGATTGAACCATGGCTTCACCGTCAGGATGCTGATGGTGATGCTGCTGCTGATGATGATGAAGTAACAGAGCTGTTTTCCCGAATGGTTCTTCTTACTCTTTCGTCTGGAGTTTGAAAGAAAGAAAAGAAAAGGCAGCGTGGGGCTACGATTGTTGGGTGGATGTGATGCATTGCAAGGCAGCATTCGGGGGGGGGGTGATCTCTGAGTTGAGTTAGTCCGCTGGTTCCGCACCTCCGATTAGCCACGGTTGGCTACGTACGATGCGAAAGAAGTTCAACGTGTACGGTTCAAATAATCGCCCCCCTGGTGTGGCTCGAAACTCTGAGTTGTATCGCCCTGCGCTCCGCTCGTTGTTGTGAGCTTCGCTCCTGCACCCCTCCACCCCGACAGGCCGTTAACCGGGGGGACACGGGGCGATGGGATTATTGTAGAGGGTAGCCGAGATGGATCTTTAAGCATCGCGTGGCCGTGAGGGTTTGCGGAGGACTTAATCCAGCAGTGGATTTATCGTGGCTGCTGCTGCTGCAGCTGATGATGCTACCGATGATGAAATTAGCTCCGCGGAAGGAGACTTCCACGGTCGTTGTTTGGCTGCCGCGACTCGAGCGATCCACTGTGATTAATGACCTCTGCTAATAATGTATAAAGCCGCGTTAAACACACGGCGCTCAGCATGTGTACACACGCGCGCATTGATTTCATATTAACACGGACCTGCAATCCTCACACGAGCCAGCGATCGCACGCAGGCCCCCGAGTAAAGTGGCTTTGGCTTCAATAGAAAAGACCCCCACCCACCCACCCCCCAACCCTGCCACCTCGCATGCAGGGCGCGCCTGTGGCTATCCAGTTTCTGCCTTTTAAATCAACGGCCCCTTTCCGATCCGATCGCTCCGCGGCGTTGCGGCCGATGCCAACCAACCCCCGAGCGCGCACAGGGAACACTTTGCGCATTCAACGTGGCCGCGCGTGCGTGTGCCGGCCTTGTTGGCAGCGGGAGTGGCCACGGGAATGTGCTGGACGGTCACAGGGTCAATCTCGATTTGAAGCTTTCGTGACTTGCAGGAACCCATACTCTTTGGTTCGTTCGGTAAAGTCACGTCGGTAGAAAAATTGAATAAATCACGACGTTTCGATCGCAACACTGCTGAACTACGTCCACTGCAGGATTATATTTTTTTTCGCCTGAGGACGACCGCTTGTGTTGCGATCGAAACGTCGTGATTTATTTATTTTATTTTATACCTACAGTCACAGGCTCGTTGGCAACGGGTGAGCACGTTAATAATCATCATTTTTTTAAAGTTTTGCTGGCTGGCTGGCAGACTGCGACGGACGGTCACGTCCAAAGGACGTCCGCGTTCCTCGTGATTTTTAGGATTTGAAGAATCTCTGTTTTTTTACATGTAGCAGTAGCAATCAACTTAAAGATGAAATAAAAATCGCGCGATGACGTATTAGTATCCACTTCAAGGACCCTGATCAGGGAGCGTTTTCACTCGAGATGCGAGCCCCTGCTTGACGGCCTGATGAAGGCGGGATGCAATCCCCGGTGAAGCGTCGTTAGCCCATGCGAACCTCGTGAGATCGATCTCCAGCAACAACAATCACAACAACCACAACAACCACAACAGCGCTGCTGCTGCTGCTGCTGCAGTCAGTTCATCCACGTTTGTTTCGCGTGACACTTGTATTCATTGACTACGTCGAATGGAGGAGGAGGGTTTGCGACAATCTCACGCACACTTGCATCCCACGATCTAACCCAAAAGAAACCGATTATGTGTAGTAAGTTTAACACGTAGGCTTTCGCGACCAATGTTATTCATAATCAACGTTTTTGGGTTTAGATCGCGTTATTGATAAATGTGTCGTAACCCTCCACCACCCGACACGGCCAATCAGTAAAAAGGTGTCACGTTGACAAAAGACAAATAGTTCACTGCTTTAGCCCACCGGTGTGTTGAAGCGTGAAACCACAACATTTACAATTTGAGTAGCACGACGTTTCGCTGGTAATTGCATCCAGCATCATCGGGCAATTCGCCAGAATGGTGAGGCTCTGCTCTGTCTCCCGTTCTTATATAGAGCAGCAGCAGGGTGACGTCATCATTAACTCATGTGTAGTAATACAAGTTGTAGTGGCATACAATCGGTCACTTAGCAGCATAGCGCTGTTTGCTGGCAGGGAAGGCGACCTGCAGCTACAGCAGCCCTGCCTGACAGCAGGTCACGTGATGGCCCAGCGAGAGGGATGTAGAGGAATGGTCACGGAAGGGGCACATCAGGAACCCGCTGGTAGGTTCCAGAAGGGGGGCGTGGCCGGGGGCGGAGCCAGCAGGCCACGCTGCCAGTATAAGAGGGGCCCTGGGAGGGGAGCTCGGGGTTGTCGTCGTGTGGATCGGGAACCCGTCAAGATGCTGCTGCTGCTGCTGGAGTCTTCGCCGCCGTCTTCACCATCTCGGCGTCGTCAGTCAGGCAGTCTGCCAGCTGTGCGGACTCGGAGCCGTGGTTACTAAACGTGTGAACTGTTGACGCCGTTAATAAAACAGAGCGTCTCCTCCGAGTAATAGCGTCTCTGAGTCAGTCACTACAGGAGGGGTGGGGGGGGGTTAAGCGTGCATTGTGCCCGGGTGGATAGCAACGATGCACGGCCAGGTTTGCCATAGGCGGTTGCGTGTGGGCAGTCCGTCTGTGCTTCCGATGTCTTCGCTGACGCTGCGTTCTAACTCTCGCGAAAAGCAGCGTGCATCGCGAGACGACAGATAGGGGTCGACACAATGCAACCGAGACCGCTAAAACGCACGCACGCGCAAGAGAGAGAACACGAATATAGCATCTTCTTGGTTCTTTCGGTAAAGTCATCACGTAGAATGGAAATAATAAAATAAAATAAAAAAATAAAAAATTCTCACGACGTTTCGGCCACAACGCAAGCAGCCGTCCTCAGGTGGATAACAGGTCTGTCGAGGAGACAGAGTCTGAATGACAAGCCCCAGGCTTGGAGCGACTATTTAAGCTGGGATGGAGGGGCGAAGAGCGCCTTGACAAAATAATTTGCATATCAAGAGGAATTTTGCATATGTATGGGAAATGCAGATATGCGATTAGTACTACTTGAGAAATGCGAATATAGTATATTTTTAAAGGCGCCGTGAATTGACGAATGCGTAAGGGTTTCTGTTCGACTGTGCCTGTCAATCACTCCACGTCGAGGTACAGGAGGACGAGGAGCTGAGTGGACTTGCCGATGACTGGTACCAGCGGTGTCAAGATCGGCCTCAGTGGAGGAGGCTCGTGAAAGACGCTACTGGGCAGTTGGAGGCAGTCGCCCTCCAACAACAACGGAGGGCGGAGGAGCGACGCTCACAACAACGAGCGGAGCGCCGGGTGGCTAAAGCGCAGCAAGTTGGTACAGTAGGGGGCACAGGTGGTACATCAGCCAGTCATCTCGGTCATCTCGGTCAGTCGACCCGTGGCATCTGGGTCTGCCCCGTGACCTCCTGCCAGCGGGCGTTCGACACTTCACGTGGCAGCCTCAAGGTGCACTTGGCCTGGCACAAGCGTCGTGGTGACGTCACCGCCGCTTAGTGGCGAATGACGGTTGTTGTTGTCAATCACTGCCATAGCAGCAGCAGCAGCAGCATCATCGCCACCACATACGTTGAACATATTCATTGAATGCAATTGCAAACGATGTTGGTGTCGAGGGCGTGGGGATGGATGTAATAGATCTCGAGCACGGACAGTCGGGAGAGCGAGAACTCGCTGGAAGCTCAAAGTATGAGCGTTTCTCTCCCGTTTCAATCCCGAGGGAGCTGGGTGCGGACTGGGGGGTAGGGCGTCTGGGTCACGGGTTAAAGAGTCAGAATCCTTGCCTCTTTAGGAGGGTGAGGGGCGTTTTTTCGCGAGAAGGGGTCGCCTATTAGCGAGGCAGCCTCCGGCTACATCAGTGGCGCGGAGTTCTTAGCCACCACTCACGGAGGGGGCCGGAAAACACGGAACGGACCCCGCGCGAACGGGAAATACAAATTAAATGTTCGGTTCAAGTGCTGGTTGGCGACTGGTATTTTGTCGTCTGTCTTTTGTTCTTCACAGAATGTGGTGGTGCTGGTGGTGGTGGTGGTGCTGGTGGTGGTGGTGCTGGTGGTGCTGGTGATGGTGGTGATGGTGATGGTGGTGGTGCTGGTGATGGTGGTGCTGGTGATGGTGGTGGTGGTGATGGTGGTGGTGCTGGTGATGGTGGTGCTGGTGATGGTGGTGGTGGTGATGGTGGTGGTGCTGGTGGTGATGGTGGTGCTGGTGGTGGTGGTGCTGGTGGTGCTGGTGATGGTGGTGGTGCTGGTGATGGTGGTGGTGGTGATGCTGGTGATGGTGGTGGTGCTGGTGATGGTGGTGCTGGTGATGGTGGTGGTGGTGATGGTGGTGGTGCTGGTGGTGATGGTGATGGTGGTGCTGGTGGTGGTGGTGCTGGTGGTGCTGGTGATGGTGGTGGTGCTGGTGGTGGTGGTGCTGGTGGTGCTGGTGATGGTGGTGGTGCTGGTGATGGTGGTGGTGCTGGTGATGGTGATGGTGATGGTGGTGGTGCTGGTGCTGATGGTGGTGGTGGTGATGGTGGTGGTGCTGGTGGTGCTGGTGATGGTGGTGGTGCTGGTGATGGTGATGGTGGTGGTGATGGTGGTGGTGGTGGTGCTGGTGGTGGTGATGGTGCTGGTGGTGGTGCTGGTGCTGGTGCTGGTGCTGGTGATGGTGGTGGTGCTGGTGCTGGTGCTGGTGCTGGTGGTGGTGCTGGTGATGGTGGTGGTGCTGGTGGTGCTGGTGGTGGTGCTGGTGCTGGTGATTGTGTTGGTGCTGGTGCTGGTGATGGTGGTGGTGGTGCTGGTGGTGCTGGTGATGGTGGTGGTGCTGGTGATGGTGGTGGTGATGGTGGTGGTGGTGGTGCTGGTGGTGGTGGTGCTGGTGATGGTGCTGGTGATGGTGGTGGTGGTGATGGTGGTGGTGATGGTGGTGGTGGTGCTGGTGGTGGTGATGGTGCTGGTGCAGGTGATGGTGATGGTGGTGATGGTGCTGGTACTGGTACTGGTGCTGGTGATGGTGGTGGTGGTGCTGGTGATGGTGGTGGTGCTGGTGGTGCTGGTGATGGTGGTGCTGGTGCTGGTGATGGTGGTGCTGGTGATGGTGGTGGTGGTGCTGGTGATGGTGGTGCTGATGGTGCTGGTGATGGTGGTGGTGTTGGTGATTGTGGTTGTGCTGGTGATGGTGGTGGTGGTGCTGGTGGTGCTGGTGATTGTGGTGGTGATTGTGGTGGTGCTGGCGATGGTGGTGGTGCTGGTGATGGTGGTAGTGCTGGTGATAGTGATGGTGGTGATGGTGGTGGTGGTGGTGGTGATGGTGGTGGTGATGTGTCCATTACCGACGAGAGGCGGATCGCCCAGACGGACATGGTTGGGTCCCTGTTTGTCAACGTGGGAATCTGAATGGACGGAAATGTCTCCGAGTCGAGCGTCACGGACGGCGATTAGCATCAGAAGCAGAATCAGAATGCGTTTTTATACTGCAGGCGGAATCCGATGGGCTATACAGCTCTTTTTCACAGATGTCCGGCTGAGCAGGTCAGAACGTTTCAACAAGAAACAATAGAAAACACGATACAGAGTGCAAAGTATAGCAAATGTAAACGAATCACTGAAAATATATACACAAATTAAACTCAAAAAATTTCTTATCATACCAGTTAAAGCTCACTTGGCTAATAACTTATTTTTCAGAAGCAACCTGCCCACGAGTGAGAGCTCAACGAAGTGTATTGTCACGTGGAAATGTATAGCAGCAGAACAATCTAAATAATCTTAGCGCGTGATGTTCATTCTCTATGCGGAGGAGGAAAACTCGGAGGAGCCGAAGAAAACAAAAATCCACGTGACCATGGAGAGAGAGAGAGACGCCACAAACTCCAAATATACATTCTTAGGTTTTTTTTTCGGTAAAGTCACGTAGGTAAAAAAATTTAATTAATAAAAGTAAAATAAAAATAAAATAAAAATCACGACGTTTCGGAGGCAACACAAGCTTCCGTCTTCAGGTGGAAACCGTGACTTTACCGAAAACAACCTTAGAATATGAATCCTTGCAGTCACGAAAGCTTCAAATCCAAATATAAAGTTTAACACGTAGGCTTTCGCGACCAATCTGTCTGTCGCCTGATGAAGCTAGTTGTAATTACTGGCGAAACGTCGTACTCAGATTGTAAATGTTGTGGCTTGGCTCTCCAACACACCGGTGATGCTGTACTAGTATACTACACTATACACTACATTATACACTACACTACTATACACTTCACTATACACTACACTACTATACACATCACTATACACTACACTATACACTAGTGCTGTACTAGTGACGAATTGGCCACCTTTATGTTTACGTGACAAACCTTACTAGTTGGCTGTGTCGGGTGGTGGTGGGTTTTAACGACACATTTATAGATTTACTCGATCTAACCCCCAAAAAAATACGTGTATTGTGGATCCAAATATACAGCAGGTGTCATGGTCCGTGTCGAACAATGCGACCTCTCGCATACCAGGCAAGGGAAGTAGCATCTCGCCACAAACATCTTGTGCCCCACCAACATCAAACTAAAGTTGCTTCGGAACAGACGCACCGCCTGCAACAGAATCTTGTCCCTTTAAAAACGCACGTGTACGAGTGGAATTGGCCAAATGTAACCAGTGAATGACTCTCCTGAAAACAATATTATTGTTCTTCTTGGTTCTTTCGGTAAAGTCACGTAGAAGGGAGATAATAAAATGGTAAAAATTTAACATAATAAAATAATAAAATTCTCACGACGCTGTCTTTCCGACGGACCTGTTCTTCACCTGAGGACGGCTGCTTGCGTTGTGGCCAAAACGTCGTGAGAATTGTATCATTTTATTATGTTTTATTTTTATTATTTTATTATCTCCCTTCTACGTGACTTTACCGAAAGAACCAAGAAGATGAATCCCTGCAGTCACGAAAGCTTTAAATCTAAAAATATTATTGTTGATATGAAGCGAGGCTTTTTTTTGGTCGTGTAAATGAATCGCCGCGATTTCAAAAATCCGCTTTTCGATTTCAAAAAAATATACATAATTAACTTGTGTTAACATTGTGGTGTACGTAGCGGCCTCTTGCGGCTGCAGGAGTCATCACGTGAACCCATGAAGTGCGTGAAGCCCCCTTAGCCCTACAAACATTGATTCTCACGCACGCGTATTCAGACGTGTACCGTCAACATAAGAACAGTTAATCGATTTAAAGCTTTCGTGACTGCAGGGATTCATCTTCTTGGTTCTTTCTAGAATGGAAATAATAAAATAATAAAAAATAAAACATAATAAAACAATTCTCACGACGTTTCGGCCACAACGCAAGCAGCCGTCCTCAGGTGAAGAACAGGCTTGGCAGCGTATATTTAAGCTGGGTTGGAGGGGGAAGAGCGCCTTGACATTTCCCATAAATATGCTAAATTCCTCTTGATATGCAAATTCCTTTGTCAAGGCGCTCTTCCCCCTCCAACCCAGCTTAAATATACGCTGCCAAGCCTGGTGGTGTTCATTCAGACACTGTCTTTCTGACAGACCTGTTCTTCACCTGAGGACGGCTGCTTGCGTTGTGGCCGAAACGTCGTAAGAATTGTTTTATTATGTTTTCTTTTTATTATTTTATTATTTCCATTCTACGTGACTTTACCGAAAGAACCAAGAAGGAAAAGTTAATCGATTGTAAACCGACGCGTGATGACGCCCCTAGTGGTGAGCGCGTGTAGCGCTCAGCGCGACGCGCTACGAACCTGGCGACCCGAGTTCGATTCCCGCTCACGGTCAACACCAGTGGCGATTGTCTGAACCGGTACTGGGCCTCCTCGAGGTCAACTCAGCCTTAAATGAGGACCTGGTGCGGTGTGTAAACGACATTCTGGGGAGACAAAGGCGGCTGGGCGTGGTGTTGGACAGCCATCCCCCTTCGCGTGCCGTGCCGGCCTTCAGAGGTGCTACTCGCAAACAGCACTCATCCCAACAGCCTTTTGCAAGCTATACGGGGGAGCTTTGTCTTTGTAGGGGGCACAGCTGGTGCATCTCTGCCAGGCATCTCTGACTGAGATGACTGGCAGAGTTGCACCACCTGGGTCTGTCCCGTGATGCTTCACGTGGCCTCAACGTGCACGTAGCCTGGCATGGGCGTCGTGGTGCAGAAAGGCTCGTAAAAACAAAGTTTTTCACTATAAATCCTTTATATGCGTGGCGGATAGAGTCCTCTCGTCCTCTGGCTTGAGATGGCTGCCACCTATGGGTCAGATGATTGCCTGCCACCATTAAGCAATTGGTAATTAAATATAAAAAAAAATGCTAAAAAGTGTAACATTTTGGAAAAACAAATTCACGAAAATAAATTGTCACGCACACCGAGTCTGTGTGCAAAATGTCAGCTCGATTGGATCACGGGAAGTGGGTTAAAAAACGACCGAAAGATTTGCACGGTCGTAAGCGCGCAAGCAAGCACGCAAGTGAACTTAATATAAAGGATAAAAAAAGTGTATTTTTATTTGTATATTTTTGTATTGATGTGTTTACCTTTCCTATACTTTGCACTCCTATCGCCTTTTTGCGTCGTTTGCTGCAACTTTCCGACCCGCCCCCTAGTGGACAACTGCGACAAAGAGCTTCATAGCTCCTCGGATTCCTCCGGGCAGTACAAATTAATATTCAGATTTTGACGTCTCAGCGGTAATGGATCAGATGTCGCCCATTCCACCCAAATATCTCTTGAGTTCCAGGCGGAAGGATTTGGTGGGGACTGTGTGGGATGAGTGGAGGGACGGTTCGAGGTGGGGGGGAGCGATTTGATGTGGGAGGGAGCGAGGGGAATTGGTGAAGAAGGGGATGGGTGAGTCGGTAGGAGATGGGGTAGGTGTGTGGGTAGGAGATGGGGTAGGTGTGTGGGTAGGAGATGGGGTAGGTGTGTGGGTAGGAGATGGGGTAGGTGTGTGGGTAGGAGATGGGGTAGGTGTGTGGGTAGGAGATGGGGTAGGTGTGTGGGTAGGAGATGGGGTAGGTGTGTGGGTAGGAGATGGGGTAGGTGTGTGGGTAGGAGATGGGGTAGGTGTGTGGGTAGGAGATGGGGTAGGTGTGTGGGTAGGAGATGGGGTAGGTGTGTGGGTAGGAGATGGGGTAGGTGTGTGGGTAGGAGATGGGGTAGGTGTGTGGGTAGGAGATGGGGTAGGTGTGTGGGTAGGAGATGAGGTAGGTGTGTGGGTAGGAGATGGGGTAGGTGTGTGGGTAGGAGATGGGGTAGGTGTGTGGGTAGGAGATGGAGTAGGTGTGTGGGTAGGAGATGGGGTAGGTGTGTGGGTAGGAGATGGGGTAGGTGTGTGGGTAGGAGATGGGGTAGGTGTGTGGGTAGGAGATGGGGTAGGTGTGTGGGTAGGAGATGGGGTAGGTGTGTGGGTAGGAGATGGGGTAGGTGTGTGGGTAGGAGATGGGGTAGGTGTGTGGGTAGGAGATGGGGTAGGTGTGTGGGTAGGAGATGGGGTAGGTGTGTGGGTAGGAGATGGGGTAGGTGTGTGGGTAGGAGATGGGGTAGGTGTGTGGGTAGGAGATGGAGTAGGTGTGTGGGTAGGAGATGGGGTAGGTGTGTGGGTAGGAGATGGGGTAGGTGTGTGGGTAGGAGAGGGGGTAGGTGTGTGGGTAGGAGATGGGGTAGGTGTGTGGGTAGGAGATGGGGTAGGTGTGTGGGTAGGAGATGGGGTAGGTGTGTGGGTAGGAGATGGGGTAGGTGTGTGGGTAGGAGATGGGGTAGGTGTGTGGGTAGGAGATGGGGTAGGTGTGTGGGTAGGAGATGGGGTAGGTGTGTGGGTAGGAGATGGGGTAGGTGTGTGGGTAGGAGATGGGGTAGGTGTGTGGGTAGGAGATGGGGTAGGTGTGTGGGTAGGAGATGGGGTAGGTGTGTGGGTAGGAGATGGGGTAGGTGTGTGGGTAGGAGATGGGGTAGGTGTGTGGGTAGGGGATGGAGTAGGTGTGTGGGTGGGTTGGGTGGTCGATGAGATGGGTAGGGTGGGTAGGGAAATGGGTGAGTAGGCGATGGGGTAGGTGAGTGGGTGAATGAGTGGGTATGCGATGGGATGGGTGTTTATCAGCTGTCAGGCTGTGGCAGAGAGAAGCCCTGAATGCCGACCGCAATGCCTTGACCCCCACGCGAGCCCATTCGCTCCGCGCTTCCTGCCAGGGAGCGCGTAATTACTGCCAATCACACCGGTCGGATGATATGCGTGAGCATAGCAGTCACCACCATCATCATCATCATACAACACTAATGCACAGCGCCGTGTCGATCCACTGCTGGATGAATATCTCCACGCCTCTTGCAGTCGACGAGGTTGTTTGACACAACAACAAAAACAACAACCGCCATTCGCCACTAAGTGGCGGTGACGTCACCACGGCGCTTGTGCCAGGCGATGTGCACCTTGAGGCCACGTGATCTGTCGAACGCCCGCTGCCAAGAGGTCACGGGGCAGACCCAGGTGCCACGGGTCGACTGACAGAGATGACTGGCTGATGCACCACCTGTGCCCCCTTCTGTGACAACTTGCTGTGCTTTAGCCACCCGGCGCTCTGCTCGTTGTTGTGAGCGTCGCTCCTCCGCCCTCCGTTGTTGTTGGAGGGCGACTGCCTCCAACTGCCCAGTAGCGTCCTTCACGAGCCTCCTCCACAGAGGCCGATCTTGACACCGCTGGTACCAGTCATCGGCAAGTCCACTCAGCTCCACGTCCTCCTGTACCACATCACTCCATCTCTTCCTAGCCCGTGCCGCGCCCGTTTAGCCCCCTCGATCCGGCCGAACAAAAGCTGTTTAGGCATGCGGTGGCTGGGCATGCGGGATACATGGCCCAGCCAACGCAGCCTTGCCTGCCGGAGGAGCTCACCGATGGGACTTTGTCCAGATCTTTCGAGGATTTGTGAGCTCCTCACACAATCCAGCCTGGTTAAACCCAGGATTGATCGTAGGCAGGCCAGCCTAAATGTTTCTAACCGGCGAAGATGTTACATTAGGGGGGTCCACGTTTCGCAAGCGTAGTGAAAGGAGGGAATGACCGTGGCCGAGAAGACCCGAAGCTTCATGCGGAGCGACAGACCAGGTAGCTTCCACACAGAAACATACACACCGATTAAAAACACAAAGATCCCCCTTATAGCCTTAACAGACTGTAGGGGCAAGTGCTGTTAGCGAGCACCTATAAAGATCGGAACGGTACACGAGGGGATGGGTGGCCAGCACCACGCCCGACCGCCTTTGTATCCCCAGCGGCGATATTTACACACCACGGTACTCATTTTAGGCTGAGTCGACCTAGGGGAGGCCCAGGACCGGTTCACATAATCGTCACCGGTGTTGGCCGTGAATGGGAATCGAACCCTGGTCGCCGGGTTCATAGCGCAGCGCGCTAACCGCTACACTACCGCTCCCCATTACACACACAGACACACACACACAACGACACACGCACACACACACAGATAGACACACAGACACACACACACAGACACACACACACACAGACACACGCACACACACACAGACAGACACA
This sequence comes from Lampetra fluviatilis, assembly GCF_964198595.1. Classification (NCBI taxonomy): domain Eukaryota; kingdom Metazoa; phylum Chordata; class Hyperoartia; order Petromyzontiformes; family Petromyzontidae; genus Lampetra; species Lampetra fluviatilis. The sequence continues at coordinate 26,904,135 of NC_136275.1, read as the reverse complement.
CACACACAGACACACACACACACGTGTGCATGTCCCTCTAACGTAAAGTCCACGTGGGTCGGTGTGTTTGCGCGTTTGTGTGTGTGACGATTACCTGAACCGGCCCTGGGCCTCCCCTAGGTCGACTCCGCCTCAAATGAGTACCTGGTGCGGTGTGTAAACATCGCTACTGGGGGAGACAAAGGCGGACGGGCGTGGTGCTGGCCACCCACCCCCTCGTGTGCCGTGCCGGACTTCATAGGTGCTACTCGCTAACAGCACTTGCCCCTACAGTGTGTTAAGGCTATACGGGGGACCTTTGTCTTTGATGTCGGGGAGCGGTCGTGTAGCGGTTAGCGTGCTGCGTTATGAGCCTGGCGACCCGAGTTCGATTCCCGTTCACGGGCACCATCAGGCGTTGAATATACCAACTGGTTCCTGGGCCTCTCCTAGGTCGCCTCGGCCTCAAACGGGTTACCCGGTGCGATGTCCAAATACCGCATTGCCACTGGGGATACAAAGGCGGCCAGACCAGCCACCCCGTAGCTTTCCATCGTGAACTTCTTAGCTGCTGTTACTCGCTAACAGCACTCGCCCCAGGGGTGGGAGTGGTGGTGGTGGTGGGGGGTCTTTGTCTTCTTCCTGATGTCGCCTCTAAACGGAGCCTAAACACTCGCCCGGCTCGCTGGCTCGACATTGACAGGAGTCATCTATAAAGCTGCCCTCCCTCTAAGAGCTTTGCATGAGCATTAGGCAGTGAAGGGGGCAACGTCACGCGAACGAGACGATGGTGGGGGGGGGGAGGCAAGGGAAGAATCCTTGGGGTCCGCGCCGCAACGCCACCACGATCTCTCTCATCCTCCTCCTCCTCCGAGCGCGCCATGCGGTGGCAAACACTTGGCAGGGCACCACAGGCATCAGAGTATGCGCACGTGTGCGCTGTGGAGTGACCATAACCGGTAGTTTTAACACATGTTCAGTAGGAGGATTATGATGATGATGAAACCCCCGGTGCTAAGTGGTAGTGGTGCACGAACACACATTTGACGTCGTCTTGGGTTTGTGTTGTGCTACGTCTCGTTTTCTGTCTCGTTTGTGTGTTCCATGGGGATGTTTGTTTTTCTCCTTTTGTGATACTGCATTGGCAGTGGGTGCATCATCATCGTCATCATCATCGTCGTCATCATCTCTCATCATCATCGTCGTCATCGTCGCCGTCGTCGTCATCATCATCGTCGTCATCGTCGTCGTCATCATCGTCATCGTCATCATCATCGTCATCATCATCGTCATCATCATCGTCATCATCATCGTCATCATCATCGTCATCATCATCGTCATCATCATCGTCATCATCATCGTCATCATCATCGTCATCATCACGATCCATGGACAGATAGCCCGTCCGTATCCACTGCACATTTCGTCATGAACACCCGTAGTCATAATAATGCTGATAATACAAACAATCCTTACCTCCAGTCTCCTGGCTGGCTGCTGGCTTGGCTACTTCTCCACCCCAACGGTGACTGCGTTGCCACCGAAACTAGCCGGGTAACTGGCTACACGTGATAAACATTGCATTGAATTGAAACGGCGGAAGACGAGGTCCGGAAGACGTCTACGAGATAGCGGTGCAGAAGATGTGGAGCGAACGAAGACGGAAGCTTGTGTTGCCTCCGAAACGTCGTGATTTTTATTTTATTTTACTTTTATAAATTTAAATGTTTTTACCTACGTGACTTTACCGAAAAAAACAGCTAAGAATATGAATCCTTGCAGTCACGAAAGCTTCAAATCTAGAATTAATGCCCTCTGCGGGGAGGAATTCCACCTATCTGTTAGAGTTTTTAACAGACAACGAGACAAGAAGTCACAGCTTCTCGAGACGCTGGCCTTCCTCAAGAGATGCCGAGATAACAAGGTCATACCCATCGCTTTCACACTCACATCCGCTGCTGTGTCCTCACCGAACTCTAAACAGATAAACGGAGTGGTAGCTCCCGCAATCTCTCATTTACTTGATACAGCTGTCGTGGCTGTGACGGTTTCACCTGAAGACGGAAGCTTGTGTTGCCTCCGAAACGTCGTGATTTTTATTTTATTTTACTTTTATTAATTTTAATGTTTTTACCCACGTGACTTTACCGAAAAAACCTAAGAATACGAGGACAGGGGGCTGACACGGTCCATTTAAAAATCGCTCCGACTCGTCAAATTTATGTTCCTACGAATGTGATTCCTTCGCCAGACTATTCTGTGATTCCTAGAAAATATTGCAAAGAAACCCCTCGGCAGACACTATCTGGGCATTTTATTATTACATTAGAAAATATTAAAACTGCTGCTCCGACTACAGGAGGATCGTGAGCACGGCGTCACTGCTGTTTCTTCGTTCCGTTTCAGAGCAAAAGCTTCTCTACTCGTGGCAATAACAATAACAACAACAACAACAAAACAGTCAACGCTATACACACTCTTTGATTCTTTCGGTAAAATCACGACGTTTCGAGCGCAACACAAGCAAGATAAGCGTCCGTCATCTGATGGGAAAGCATGTTTTCCCACCTGACGCTTGTGTTGCGCCCGAAACGTCGTGATTTATTTTATTTTCTACCTACGTGACTTTTACCGAAAGAACCAAAGAGTCTGGATTCTTGCAGTTACAAAAGCTTCAAATCAACACTATACACATTCGTAAAAAAAAAAACCAATGCGATCATATCTATGTACACAACATGCGACGTTTCGTGCATGGGTGCCTTATTCATAGAGCGCACAGACGATGACCATCTTCTCGATCGTCCGTATATACGAGCAGATCATTGCAGGGCATTGTTAGCGCCGCTCAATCGCTGATTGAGCGGTGGGTGCATGGGGGGGGTTGGGTGGTGGGTGGACGAGCTACTTAGAGAGGGGGTGAGGGTGGAGGGAGGGGTGGGTGGGTGGTGGTGGAGGGGGCGAGAAGCCAACATTAAATATTAATGGCAGAGCGAGTGCATTAGGAACGCAGCCTCCTCCCTCCTCCTCCTCGCAGCTGCAAGAAGCGTCTCACGTCGTACGCTCGGGTCAAGTGAGCGGGGTTGTGTTTGTGCCCCGCGCTAGAGTGGAGGCGATTAGCGGAGCAGCCCCTTGAAGGTTCACGGAGCAATGAGCGACGTGGCGGTGCAGAGAGACGCGGGGCTGGATGTGGGTGCGGTATTGTGGACAACGACAATGACAACGCCACCACCAGCAACACGGTGGCGAGATGCGAACTCCCTCGCCTGGTATACAGGAGGTCGTGTGGTTCGATACCTGCCTTGATGCCTGCTGCTGTTTATTTGTTTCTTTTTCCGTGGTCGTGTGGATTTTTATCCGGGTCCACCCGGTTTTTCCCTCCACGTTTAGAATCAAAATGCTTTCACAGTATTCCGGCTTATATCAATTGCCACGCCATAGCTGAGCTGTAATTTGTGGCCAGGTCGCATCTGAAAAATAGTTTACTCCGTAAAATAAAAAAAATAATAGTTTAACAACAATCATCATCGTGACTTAAAGCTTTCGTGACTGCAGGAATTCATATTATTTAGGTCTTTCGGTAAAGTCACGTAGATAGTTTTTTGTTTGTTATTTTCTTTGAACCTATCTACGTGACTTTACCGAAAGACACAAAGCCCAAAGAATAATCAGCATCGTATTCGTCATCATGGGCTCGTCGATATCCACTGCTACAGGTGACGGTCTGGTCGCTATCAACATCGTGAGCCATTTTTTATCCACTGCTGGATAGAAAATGGCTCACGATGTGCCCCTCCCCGCGCCCCCATGAACTGGTCTCTTAATGGTTCAATTTCCACGGCGTTTGCCCTCTGGAGCGCGTTTCTTTCCTTTAGCTGCCATTTCGTCAGCCGCCTTTGTCCCACTCAAAACCAATAATCAATTATCATCATCATCACCATCAGCATCATCATGATCACCATCACCACCACCACCATCATCAAATTCAGCACATCTGTCAGATCACAGAAGATCAACAAGGGTTGATCATTTTACGGGTTGGGGGCCCAGATACGGCAGAGAAGCAATTGAATTTTTAATGAATTTGTGCGGCGCTTTGCAAGTATTACCATGTGAGTATTGCCTTGTGAGTATTACCTTGTGAGTATTATCTCGTGAGTATTGCCTTGTGAGTATTACCTTGTGAGTGTTGCCTTGTGAGTATTGCCTTGTGAGTGTTGCCTTGTGAGTATTACCTTGTGAGTATTGCCTTGTGAGTGTTGCCTTGTGAGAATTACCTTGTGAGTATTGCCTTGTGAGTATTGCATTGTGAGTATTGCCTTGTGAGTATTGCCTTGTGAGTATTGCCTTCTGAAAATTGCTTTGTGAGTATTACCTTGTGATTATAGCCTTGTGAGTATTGCCTTGTGAGTATTGCCTTCTGAGAATTGCCTTGTGAGTATTACCTTGTGAGTATTACCTTGTGAGAATTACATTGTGAGTATTGCCTTGTGAGTATTACCTTGTGAGTGTTGCCTTGTGAGTATTGCCTTGTGAGAGTTGCCTTGCGAAAATTACCTTGTGAGTATTGCCGTGTGAGTATTGCCTTGTGAGTATTGCCTTGTGAGTATTGCCTTGTGAGAATTACCTTGTGAGTATTGCCTTGTGAGTATTGCCTTGTGAGTATTGCCTTATGAGAATTACCTTGTGAGTATTGCCTTGTGAGTATTACCTTGTGAGTATTACCTTGTGAGTATTGCCTTGTGAGAATTATCTTGTGAGTATTGCCTTGTGAGTATTGCCTTGTGAGTATTGCCTTGTGAGTATTGCCTTGTGAGTATTGCCTTGTGAGTTTTGCCTTGTGAGTATTGCCTTGTGAGTATTACTTGTGAGTATTGCCTTGTGAGTATTGCCTTGTGAGTATTGCCTTGTGAGTATTGCCTTGTGAGTTTTGCCTTGTGAGTATTGCCTTGTGAGTATTACCTTGTGAGTAGTACCTTGTGAGAATTGCCTTGTGAGTATAGCCTTGTGAGTATTGCCTTGTGAGTATTGCCTTGTGAGTATTGCCTTGTGAGTATTGCCTTGTGAGAATTACCTTGTGAGTATTGCCTTGTGAGTATTACCTTGTGAGTATTGCCTTGTGAGTATTGCCTTGTGAGTATTGCCTTGTGAGTAGTACCTTGTGAGAATTACCTTGTGAGAATTACCCTCAACTGGCTGAATAAACTGGAGGTAGATTTCTCGCTTGCCTTGTGGACTGTTCACACTCAGCCGTGCGTGATGTGACGATGAGAACATCACCTGGCTCAACGATTTCTCTCCGACTATCCCAACGTGGCAGGACCCTCCCTGAGAGGTGGTCTTGAGACTCAGTGACTCAGCGAGGCTTTCCTCGGTGAATAAAGGCCAAATATGGTGTTTGTCATAAATATTGTAACAAGCTAATAATACTCATTGGTTCTTTCGGTAAAATCATGTCGAAATTAATTAAATTAAATAATAATAGAATACGACGGATCGATTGCAACACAAGCCACCATCATCAGGTACAAATGAATGAGAAAACAAGCATAGTAAACTTAGAAATATAATGCAATACAACAGCGAGAGTCGGCCAACTAAACAGTCAACACCCTACCTGGTTGATTACGTTCTTCCAAAGATTGCTACATTTGAGAGAGAGACAAAACATAGACACGGAGACGCACAGACAGACACACAAGCAGGCAAAGACTCACACGGAGACACACAGAGAGAGACTCACACCTAGGCCTTAAATAGAGAGAGAGAGGTTTGGAGCAGAGGGGGAGTTGTGTGGAATTACTGCCCATAGCGGCCGGAGGAGAGAATGGACTTATTAACAAGCAGGATAGGAAGTGTAATGCAATGCAACACAGGGAGTCGGTTAGCACACAGTTAACGAATATTCTTAGGTTTTGTCGGTAAAGTCACGTAGGTAAAAATTTTAAATTAATAAAAGTGAAATAAAAATAAAATAAAAATCACGACGTTTCGGAGGCAACACAAGCTTCCATCTTCAGGTGGAACCGTTACAGCACGATTGCTGTATCAAGTGAGAGGACGGTTCCACCTGAAGACGGAAGCTTGTGTTGCCTCCGAAACGTCGTGATTTTTATTTTATTTTTATTTTACTTTTATTAACTTTATTTTTTTTACCCACGTGACTTTACCGAAAAAACCTCAGAATATGAATCCTTCCAGTCACGAAAGCTTCAAATCTAGAGTTAACGAATAGTCTCATCATGCTGATAATAATCACGTGATGAATGTGTTTATCCGGTAAAGCCTGGATAACGAAAGTAGCATGACGATCGAGTACAACTCTATGCCGTTCGCCGAGTTAATGTTGCGTGTTGGGAGGGGGTGGGGGATTTTGCGGTGTTGGTTTCCTTTGGGTTATTTTGTTTCGCTTCCCCAAGTTGAAAGTTGATTTCTGTTGCACCAGGTGAACCTTGAGCCATCCCCCCCCCATCCCCCCCCCAAAAAAACGGCTCATCAACAAGCAAACTTACAACGCAAGTTTTTGGTTCATTGTTGATATCATGGAGATATTAATTACGAGAATTTTGAACGTAAACAAAAAACTACCGCGTGATGGCCTCACCAGGTGAACCTTGAGCCCCCCCCCCCCCCCCCCCAAAAAAAAAACGACTCATCAACAAGCAAACTTACAACGCAAGTTTTTGGTTCATTGTTGATATCATGGAAATATTAATTACGATAATTTTGGACGTAAACAAAAAACTACCGCGTGATGGCCTCACCCAGTGTTCTTCATTGCAAGGCCCGGGGGCCACTGTCGACCCCAAACATGTGGAAACACCCCCTTCGCCCACCCCACCACCATCATCATCGTCGTGCTGATGTCAACCCAACAAACGTGCGGCTGCGCTCACACCGATGATGTCTTCTCGGCGAAAGTTGTCCCCTTCCGAAAATGTGGCCTGAACAAAAACAAAACACGTGTCTCACTCGCTCAGGAAATGGCCAACCATCACTGAACGCAGGACCGCACTCCCTCTCGAGAGTGAGCCTTGGGACTCGGCGAGGCTATTCCCGGACACATTATAACCGTGGACTGGCACGAGGACGTTAATAGGCGCGCGAAGACACCGACGTGCATAAAGGAATACTCCGAAACGATAATGCTTGTGCTGAGTGTAATGATTTCCCGCGAGGTCCCTGCGGTCAGAGCGAGCAGCCTCGTGAACTCTAAGCACGGCGCACACCCACAGCAAGAAGGTCTGCGCAGGCTCCAGTCTACAGCCCCAGGCTCCAGTCTACAGCTCCAGGTACTCGTCTACAGCCGGAGAAAAATGCACACGACCACGGAGAAAGAGACGTGACTTTTAAACCACTTTATTGCCGCCAGCAGCAACATCACTGGAGGCGAATCCGATATGAAATACACAAAGTCACCAGCAAACAAATGAAAACGAACGCTATAAATCCACGCGCTCTTGCGCTAAATGCACCGCGCACAACGCGAAAGAAAAGTCACGTGCGAGAGAAACGCAAACTCCAAACGTGTACAACCCACGGGCCGCGTGTGGAGCAGGCGAGGAATTTGACAGCCGCAAGCTTCAGGTGACGGAAACTCTCTGATGGGGGAGGGGGGGGGGTGCAGGCTGCGGGCCCCAACTGTAGGATGCGGGCACCGCGAGGCTGCACGCTGCAAGCAGGTGGGGGGCCGTGACGCGGGGAGATGGAGCGGATTGATAAGCAGGCTCTCCCTCCCTCTCCTCGCTGCTTCCGCGTGTTCGTGTTGCAGGAGCCACTTCCTCGAGCCGGCATCGGAGATGGACAGCGAGGGCCTCCCGGGAGACGTGGCCGCGCTCATCAGAGGCGAGGCGTCTGCACCACCACCATCACACACACACGAGCCTCACCCCCCCCGTGTCTCTCTGTTTTTGTGGCTCTCTGTTCCCGTGTCTTCTTCCCCGTGTCTCCGTGTCTTTCCGTCTCCGTCACAGCCCGCCACATCCACCACGAACTTACTTGGTCGTAGACCTGCTCATACGATTATAGGAATGTAGGGTACACAATAGTATAGTATACGGTGATATAATGTGTAATCTTGCTGTAGTGCCGTGTATACCCACTCCAAGGCAGCCCTGTGAATGGGTTTATAATGAGGTCGTCTGTCCGAATTACGACAACGCTGTCTTTCCGGCAGACCTGTTCTTCACCTGAGGACGGCTGCTTGCGTTGTGGCCGAAACGTCGTGAGAATTGTATTTTATTATGTTTTATTTTTATCACTTTATTATTTCCCTTCTACGTGACTTTACCGAAAGAACCAAGAAGATACGACAACAATGTTTTTGTTTTTTGGTTGAATTCACAAGCGACGAACAGACAGCGTTATTTTGGGCGTAGGCTATGAACGAGTCTACTACTCTCTCTCTCTCCCTTTCTCTCTAGCGTGTGGGGCAAGTATGTGCAAACTCGCCCGTCCAAGTTTAAGTCTGCGAGCCATTCGCTAGCTTCAGGAGTGGCGCGAACAACACCGCTCAGTCCGCGCCGGAAGAGCAGATGCAGTTGTTCGCGACGCGGGTTCCATCATCGGCTTCGGGTAGGCCCCGTCGCACCGTGGAATTGTCTTGAATTCAGCTTCCGTGGAGGATGGGAAGGTGCGCGTAGCGACCAGTTCATGTTCTGAATCGGTTGATGGTAGCACCGCACTTTGATTGGAGGATCAACGGCGGCCGTAGCAATCGTGGGGTACATCGATGAGGCTTTCATTTGGGACGTCCACGGAACTCCACCGCGTTTGTGGAGGGTCCGTGGACGTTCGGGGTTTCGAACGAGTTCGTGGAGGGTCGGGCAGGTAGTGTTCTCGGGGTAAACTGATGGTGAATGCAACGGCGAACGGCGCTTGCTGAACCAGCGTCACGAGGCACGGGACTCTGAACAAGACCACGTGACGGTGCACGGCGTCACGTGACGGTGACGTCACAATGGGAGTAGAAGTGGGCGAGTGGGGGGCGGGTTGAGAGTGAATGGGGGGGGGGGGGGAGACTGTCCAAGTCAGTGGTGACTTAGGAAGAGAATCAGAATTTTTATTTTTGCTGGAGGAATCCGATGAGCTATGAAGCTTTTTTTTACCCCACAGGAACAGACCCCCCCCCCCACCCGGAAGTCGTCGCGTGTGTCCATTTGAACCCCCCTAACGCTGAGCTAATTATTATTAATTACGTACGCGCGATGACGTCATCACGAGTAGGCGCATGACGTCACCGCGCGTCCGTGTTGCACAGAACTAGCTTTAATTTGCAAGGTGGCAGAGAGAAGGTTAAATAAATAAATAATTATGAACCACGCGAGTGGAAACTCCATTCTGTTCTTGCGCAATGATGGCCGCAATGCAGCTCAAGAGCTACATACCAATGGCGAGGTCTGCCCGCCACGCTGGCGAGATGTTTACTACCTCGCCTGGTGTACAGGAGGCTCGTGGGTTCGATCCCGACCCCTGACAGCGCCTGTATATTTGAAGTTTTTCATGTTCTCTCTCTCGCTCCCCGCGGTCGTGTGGATTTTTCTCCGGGTCCTCCGTTTCCCTCCATCCACATTGAGAATCAACGTTCGCGCGTTCAGAATATTTGGCTGCTGCTTTCAATGTCCCCGTGATGTAATGCAACTTATCTTCTTGGTTCTTTCGGTAAAGTCACGTAGAATTGAAATGATAAAATAATAAAAATAAAACATAATAGAACAATTCTCACGACGTTTCGGCCACAACGCAAGTAGCCGCCCTCAACTTAGTTGAGCGAGAACAGGTCTGTCGAGTAGACAGAGTCTGAATGACTCTGTCTCCCCGACAGACCTGTTCTCCACCTGAGGACGGCTGCTTGCGTTGTGGCCGAAACGTCGTGAGAATTGTTCTATTATGTTTTATTTTTATTATTTTATCATTTCAATTCTACGTGACTTTACCGAAAGAACCAAGAAGATGAATCCCTGCAGTCACGACAGCTTTACATCGAAATTTTATGCAACTTAGTTGAGCGATCATGAGGTCGCTTCTGGCAAGAGCTGCCTCGCTCAGTGGCGCCCTACCTGGTGAAATAAAATATAAAAATGCATAGTTTTAAATGAAATGCCCCTACAGAATCTGCCGCTGCTGCTTCCGCAGAGGGGCCGTCCATAAATGACGTCACGCACCTAGGGGGGGGGGGTCAGACATTTGTGACGATGTGTGACGAGGGGGGAGTTTGAGAAATGTGACGTCACATCAAAATGCGCAACTTTAAATGAATATAGACAACACGTTCGACTTAATTAAACAGGGTTTTTAATAAATGTTTTCTCCTACAACATCAGAGTGCAGCGGCACATTAAATACGCACTACAATGACAATAGTTTAAAGCGATTTCAAGCACGGTTCATTTTCAAGATGGAAATATGGTTTTGGGGTGGTGGGGGGGCAGAGCTTTGTGACGTCTGACTTTTTGTGACGCCTTGTGACGATGGGGGGGGGGGGGGGGGGTCAAAAATCGTCCAAAATCGCGTGACGTCATTTATGGACGGCCCCATTGCTCTCACAGCCGCTGTGGGCATTTAAATTCTGTGGCGGGTGGGTTTGGAGGGCTGGGGTGAGACGAGCGAGCGCGCGCGCGAGAGAGGGATGAGAGGATGACCACTTGCTCCTCTGTGGGTTGTTCCATTGGCAGAGCCGCGAAGGGGGGGGGGGTCGATGGCCTGGGGTAAGGGGGGGGGGGCTACCGTCAAGCAGTGGATTGATCATGGCTGATGATGGCTAATCTTTAATGAGACTATTAAGGGTTGTTTTTTTTTAACAGGATGTCCAGTAGCGAGTCGCAACAACAAACGATACAAACGCAAATAAATGCGTGTAAAGTAGAGAAACGCTAAACGTGTTACGAAAAATCACAAGAGGAAACAAATTGGTAACGTGTTTAACACGTAGCTGGCTTTCGCGACCAATATTCTTCATGATAAAGGTTTTTGGGTGAGATCGCGTAAGTATAAATGTGTCGTAACCCTCCACCACCCGACACAGCCAGTAAGGTTTGTCACGTGAACAAACACGTGCGAATTAGTTACTAGTATAGGTGTACAGTAGTGTATAGTGTAGTGTTCAGTAGTGTATAGTGTAGTGTATAGTAGTGTATAGGGTGTATAGTAGTGTATAATGTAGTGTATAGTGTAGTGTATAGTAGTGTATAGTTTAGTGTATAGTAGTGTATAGTGTAGTGTACAGTAGTGTATAGTGTAGTGTATAGTAGTGTATAGTTTAGTGTATAGTGTAGTGTATAGTAGTGTATTGTATAGTCGTGTAGTTTGTAGTGTAGTGTATAGTGTAGTGTATAGTGTAGTGTATAGTGTAGTGTATAGTAGTGTATAGTGTAGTGTATAGTATAGTGTAGTGTACAGTATTGTATAGTGTAGTGTATAGTGTAGTGTATAGTGTAGTGTACAGTAGTGTATAGTGTCGTGTACAGTAGTGTATAGTGTCGTGTATAGTAGTGTATAGTATAGTGTAGTGTATAGTAGTGTATTGTATAGTCGTGTAGTATGTAGTGTATAGTGTAGTGTATAGTGTAGTATGTAGTGTATAGTGTAGTAGTGTATAGTGTAGTGTATAGTGTAGTATGTAGTGTATAGTGTAGTGTATAGTAGTGTATAGTGTAGTGTATAGTGTAGTGTATAGTAGTGTATAGTGTAGTGTATAGTATAGTGTAGTGTACAGTATTGTATAGTGTAGTGTATAGTGTAGTGTATAGTAGTGTATAGTGTAGTGTACAGTAGTGTATAGTGTCGTGTACAGTAGTGTATAGTGTCGTGTATAGTAGTGTATAGTGTATACTGTATAGTATAGTGTAGTGTATAGTAGTGTATTGTATAGTCGTGTAGTATGTAGTGTATAGTGTAGTGTATAGTGTAGTATGTAGTGTATAGTGTAGTAGTGTATAGTGTAGTGTATAGTGTAGTATACTACTTTAGCCCACCGGTGTGGTGGAAAGTAAATCCACAGCATTTACAATTTGAGTAGTACGACGTTTCGCTGGTAATTGTGTACATCCAGCATCATCGGGAGATTTGCCGGATGTTGCCATCTAACCCAAAACACCTTTATTATGAATGAACAACGTATAAAGGTACAACGTGCATAAGTACATCAATTCCTACCGATTTTTCAACACTCAATGCAAGCATGGACAAGGCAGCAAAACAGTCCCAGACCACACCAAGACGACAACACACAGTACTCCCTCAATAAGAATCCACGTTGACATTGAACTATCGATACTATCGGTGGTAAGCATCAAAGCTCGAAATAGGCGGGTAAACAAATCTCTTAAAAACTAAAAACAAATAAAAGTACATCATTACTTTTTTTATTTAAAGCTTTCGTGACTGCAGGGATTCATATTCTTGGTTCTTTCGGTAAAGTCACGTAGAAGGGAAATAATAAAATAATAAAAATAAAAAAACAATCATGATCATCATGATGATGATTGCTTGTGTTGCAGTCGAAACGTCGTGATAATTTTATTGTTTTATATTTTTATTATTTTATTATTTCCCTTCTACGTGACTTTACCGAAAGAACCAAGAATAGCATTATTTTTGTTATCTTACCTGCTAAAAAAACCCCCACTTGATCGATCAGCTTATTTTTTCAAAACGGCGGTGCAACGGCCAGCATTATTGCCCCTAAGCTCCTCTTCTTGGTTCTTTCGGTAAAGTCACGTAGAAGGGAAGTAATAAAATAATAAAAATAAAACATAATAAAATATTTTATTTATTAAAATAATAAAGATAAAACATAATAAAATATTTTATTTTATTATGTTTTATTTTTATTATTTCATTACTTCCCTTCTACGTGACTTTACCGAAAGAACCAAGAAGATGAATCCCTGCAGTCACGAAAGCTTTAAATCGAAATTGCCCCTAAGCTGTTTGTCATCGGGGCATTTCGAGGCTCATCCCAGGCAGGAACCTCGCAGCGAACGAAACGCCGAGGCCACGAGTGTCGTGTGGACGTCTTTAAACGACACGCCTCGGCGATTCCGCGAGAAGTCCGCGTGCGTGCGTGTGCGTAGTGGATGGGGAGCGGTGGTGTAGCGGTTAGCGCTGCGCTACGAACCTGGCGATCCGAGCTCGATTCCCGCACACGGTCAAAATCAGTGACGATTATCTGAACTGGTCCTGGGCCACGCTTGGGTCGATTCAGCCTCAAATGATTACCTGGAGCGGTGTGTAAACATCGCCACTGGGGAGACAAAGGCGGCCGGGCGTGGTGCTGGCCACCCACCCCCCTCGTGTGCCGTTCTGGCCTTCATAGGTGCTCGCTAACAGCACTTGCCCCTACGGTCTCTTAAGGCTACACGGGGGATCTTTGTATGTGTGTGGTGGGGGGGGTGTGGGAGGGTGGCTCACGGCGCTCTTTCGCGTTGATCTCCGCAGAGATGGACAACTTCCTGAGGGCGATCGCCGATGAGAAGATGGACGTGAAGACGAAGGTGCTCAAGATATCGCTGCAGAAACGCGTGCAGCTCTGCCGAGATCAGTAAGCGCCATTGCAATCTGTCTCTCGCGCGCGGATTATTTGGCGTTGCCCAGTGAGTCAAGGCGGTAATTATAATAAATATTGGGACACACACACACACACACCCCCTCCCCAATATTCAAATATGCTAAAAATGTCCTCGCCAAAATATTGCGGTAAAATAGATTTATGTTTATATGATTGTGGTTATGGTTGTACTTTATTAATCCATAATCTTTGCCATTACATACAATGAAAGAAGAAAACTATAAAAAGAAAAAAACAGAGCAATGTAATACAATACACTATTATACATTATTGTAAAAAAAAATCCATCCTATGTGTTAGTTCTTTTTTTTATATTTTAGGCAAAAAATTCGTTTTCAAATTCAGATTTTTTTTTGGGGGGGGGGACCCCCAGACCCCCTGAAAGATTTGGTCCCCCCAAATGTTCACTCCTTGGCTACGGCCTTGCAGTGAGTCGATACGCCCTCAAATCGGGTTTCATCAGCAGAAAAAACCCACACTGCCCGACCCCCACATACGCAACAAGTCACAGTGATTACTCTTTGGTTCTTTCGGTAAAGTCACGTAGAAAATAAAATCAGATAATAATAGAATACGACGTTTCGGTTGCAACACAAGGAGCCATCATCAGGTAAGAATGAATGATACAACACAGACACGAAAACAACTTAGGCACACACACATGCTGAGAGAGAGAGACACACATGTTTCCGTGCCTGTGTTTTATCATTCGTTCTTACCCGATAATGGCTCCTTGTGTTGCAACCGAAACGTCGTATTCTATTATTATTTGATTTGATTTTCTACGTGACTTTACCGAAAGAACCGAACAGTAATTCCCGCAGTCGCGAAAGCTTCGAATCTAGTTTAAGTCACAGCGAAATCAACGGATAAATAAGCAATAACGGATAAGCGAGAATACTCAAATTAGCATAGCAAATCATGCTCGCAATATAACGATTTACATCACGACAGACATCAGGGCTTCATTTTAATTGAGCCGTGAACAGGTTTTAAGGCCTGCTCCGTGACGTCACGTATTCAGGACCCACCGTTTCGTATACGCCACCGTGTATTGCGGGACCTTGATATATTGAAGAGGGGGGGGGGAGGTTGTTTTTTGCCGAATTCGACAAAAATGGATCTTCAAGAATCTCTCCGTTATCGTGAACGACTCACCCGCGTTTTGGGATGATTGTTAAATTCGTTATTTCGAAAGAATATTATTATTATTTATCATCATAGCATTTTTATTATTGCTCTATTTGTTAGGCTTCTACACCGTGCCTTTGCTCTTGTCACATCCACCGTTCCAATTGATATCCGGGGTGGTAGCACGTTTGCCGCTTGTTGCAGAGATTCGCAGTTCCAAATCAAGCGGGCGCCTTGGTTAATACTGCGGGCGTATTGCCCATACATCACGCTACGACTGCCGTTTGCGTCTAAAGTTGACGTTAAATAATTCCATGACGTCATTGAACAGCATTGTGGCCCACATTTGTCAGCTTGGACGAAAGTAACGACAATTGGAAATGTAAACTAAAAATATATTTTTTTTAATTTCCAGCTCTGGCCCACCGAGCTATAGTTAGAGGCTTCAGTAGGGAGATCAGTTCGTGTCAATTTTAGCTGTTCCGAGGCCCTCTCACAGCTGACAGACCTCGACATTGGCCCAACATTAAACTAAACTATTGTTTTATTGTAGCAGGTAAGGCCCCACTGAGCTATGTAGTTCCTTTTTCAGAAGCGGCCTGGCCACACATGGAAGCTCATCGGAGTGGCTTATCACGTGGAAATGTACAGCAGCCGAATACTCTAAACCCATGTCGATTCTAAATGTGGAGGGAACAACCGGAGGACCCGGAGAAACATTCACGCGACCACGGGGAAAACACGCAAACTCCAAAGATTCTGGCGACAAAGTCGGGATCGAACCCGCGACCTCCTGTATAGCAGGCGATGTAGTTAACATCTCGCCACGTGGCACCCCCCTTGAAAAACGAGGTCACGAGACTCAGCGAGGCTGCTCCTTCGTAAACAAACATGATGATGATTATAATAATACATTTCATACTCTGGTTCTTTCGGTAAAGTCACCTAGTTAGAAACAAGTATAACCCGTAAAAACAAAGTTTTTCACTATAAATCCTGTATATGCGTGGCGGCTAGAGTCCTCTCGTCCTCTGGCTTGAGATGGCTGCCACCTATGGGTCAGATGATTGCATGGCAGCATTGAGTAATTGGTAATTAAATATAATATTTTTGTCCTAAAAAGTGCAAAATTTTGGGAAACATTTTTCACGAACATTAATTGTCACGCACAACGAGTCTGTGTGCAAAATGTCAGCTCGATTGGATCACGGGAAGTGGGTTAAAAAACGACCGAAAGATTTGCACGGTCCTAAGCAAGCAAGTGAACTTAATATAAAGGATTTTTTTTATAAACGAATACATTTCGTTCTACCGCATAGTTCCAACTCACCCTCAATTCTCCCTCCTGCTCACCCCGCCGTCCTCGGCTGTTTCCCCGTCTGTGCGGGAGACGTCATTAAACATTTCCAGTGAGTGCAGCTTCATTTCTCAGCCCAAAAAAAAAGAAGCCACAATTAACCGTTAGGGGCAATTGAATTCCAGTGGCACAGCCGTTGCATGTATAAGTGCTTCCCGCTGTGACGATGTAACTAGGAGCTAGCAGTCAGTAACCGGCAGGCAAAAAAGAAAACACGGAAAAATCTGACTTCCTTAAAATTCACTCACGATGACAATGCCGCGCTAATTGCAATTGCACGCTTCCACCGCGTATTAATGACTCGCCTCTCTGGGGAGGTAATAGTTAATTTACAATTAATTATGCAGTGCGTACAGTGGTAATAGTCTGTGTTGGAGATCACCGTTCGGTTTGCAATTAAAATAAAAAGAACATCCTAACTGTTTTCGTAAATTAGATTTCACTTTGCAAAGTTATTATGCCTCTTTTTTTTGAGGGGGGGGGGGGCCCAAGTTCGTAAATTAAAGAGCGCGTGTCTACTCACAGACGTGGGGGGGGGAGCCGTTATTTGGAGCGTGTGTGGCTAATGAAGTGTTAAATAAGTAAAGCCTGCTTCCATACCCATTCTCCTCGCAATGCCATCAACCCTCCTTCCCAATCCTTCCCACCGTCGCATTTCTTCTCTTTCCATCCCATTCCCATCTGGCCACGTGCCTTCACGTCCAAACCCACATCTTACCATCCAATACCTACCCAATTCCATCCATTCCCATTTAAACCCATCACATCGATTCTTATCAAAATTCCATCCACTTCACGTGACTTACCTTCTCTTAGCATCCTCTACAAAATAAATTCGCATCTCGCTGCACTCCATCCCTTATCATCCCCTTGTCATCCTCTCCAAACCAACTCCTTTCTCTGACACTCCAGCCTTATTTGATCCCATCCCATTTCAGTGAAATTACCGTGCCACCTCATCACGACTCTTAACCCATCTCGTCCAATCTCATCCCACCCCTTCTCGTGGTACGACATGCTGTCCGTCTTTCCACAAAGTACCTGCACTCTTCATTGGAGATGGCGTGTCCCGTCCTGCGATGGACTTCATTCCATGTGAAGTGAAAAAATAATCCCACGGATCGAGTGTATAGCCGTGTGATCTGCACATGCAGCCACGCAACACACGCACACACACGGGGGAAGTAATAAAATAACAAAAATAAAACATAATAAAATAATTCTCACGACGTTTCGGCTACAACGCAAGCAGCCGTCTTCAGGTGAAGAATGCAAAGTTATTATGCCATTCTTCACCTGAAGACGGCTGCTTGCGTTGTAGCCGAAACGTCGTGAGAATTATTGTATTATGTTTTATTTTTATTATTTTATTACTTCCCTTCTACGTGACTTTACCGAAAGAACCAAGAAGATGAATCCCTGCAGTCACGAAAGCTTTAAATCGACAATAAATGTCAACATCAGAGTTTAACGAGAAACGTTTGCAATAAATCCGAGCTTTAAAAAAAAACATTCAAATAAAAAATACTTCGGATGCCAGACGTGAAAGAGCGATACCGTTTCCGTTTTGATTTCCGAGTTTCAACAGATATAGCCAGATGCGCGGACGGAGGGCCGCTATAATTTATGGTGAGATGAGAGCCCCGGTGAGAGCCGAGGAGTGGTGGCTCCCGAGGGAGGCAGTTCGCCAACACGGCGGGGAATCGCACCTACCGCGCGACCATCGTTTCAGCCTACCTCACCTATTAACATCGTTTTTATTTTTACCAGGTAAGACTCCACTGAGCTACATTGATCTTTTTTTTTAGAGGCGACCTGGCCACAAATGATAGCTCATCGCGTGCAAATTCACTGCGGCTAAATACTCTAAACGCAAGTTGATTCTAAATGGGGGGGGGGGGGTAGGACTGGCGGACACGGAGAAAAATCCACGCGACCACGGGGAGCGAGACTCCAAATATACGAACTGTGTGTTGTTTGTGTGTAGATTGTTGTCCTTTCCCCGCACCTCCGATCATCACGGCTGGCCACGTACGGTGCGAAAGAAGTTCTAGATACACACGCAATGAAGGGCATCCCGATGAGATTTTTATTTGGACTGTGCCACGCAATGACACCCTACCGCCTGTACGCTCGCGTGTTAACACAGCAGAGTGAATAACAACAACGATAACAACAATAACAACAACAATAACAACAACAGTAATAACGCAACCGGTTTCGCTTCTGTTTACTTCTTAGGTACCGACTGGACCTGACTCACCGTGGTACGTTCACTTTCTTACGTATTTTGTTTCACATTCATTTAAATATCCATAATTCCCCCCTGCCCCCCCCCCCCCTGACCCCCGCCCCCGTGCCTTATGATGAATATGGTTTTGTTCAGAATCAGAAGTTTAATTCCCGAGTCAAGCCCGTAGAGCTAAGAAGCTATTTTGAAAGGCCAAACTCTGCCGCAAGACAACTTACAAAATATTCCACAACTACACTTGTAAACAAACATAAACACACACTTGATACGGTCAGAGCTATTATGTTGTAAAGCTGCATTCACACTTAAACCTGGAGTGGTCTTAACAATTGAGTCGGTTTAAATGAGGACGGAGATGGAATGATGGAGATTGACAAGAGACGCAACTGGATGGTTACAATGCAGGTGATTATTTTGGTAAATGTCCAAACGGTGGTGCCTCTTTGTTGAGCTATCAATCGTGGCCAGGTCGCTTCTGAAAAAATTAACCCGTAAAAACAAAGTTTTTCACTATAAATCCTTTATATGTGTGGCATCGGTTTTATTTTATTATTCATTTCTGTTTTTCTTGAGTAAGAGTTTCATTTTTATCACATTGGTATTTTAAATTAAATATGAAGAAGAAAAAATCCTAAAAAGTGGAAAATTTAGGAAAAAAATTTTCACGAAAATAAATTGTCACGCACAACGAGTCTGTGTGCAAAATGTCAGCTCGATTGGATCACCGGAAGTGGGTTAAAAAACGACCGAAAGATTTGCACGGTCGTAAGCGCGCAAGCGCGCAAGCAAGTGAACTTAATATAAAGGATTTAAAAATAAGTTAATGCCTCAGTGGGCTTTGCCTGGTAGGATGGGAACGGTTTCGTTTTGTTCGTGTGTTTGGGTGATGTGTTTACCGTTCTTGTACTCTGTAATACTATCACGTTTTATACTGTTTGCTGTTGTAACGTGCTTACCCCGTGCTGGGCATCTGTGCAAAAAGAGCTTTATAGCGCATCGGATTCCTCCAGGGAAAAAAAAAATGTTCAGATTCTGGGTTAAATGCCATCTTCCAAATGTTGTCTCAAGCTCTAAATGCCCCCTTCCCCACCTCCCCAAAAACAAACCTTATAGCTGAGTCAAAAAAGATGATACATTTGTTCCGCTAATATAAATTATTTAGGACTTCCTGCCATTTAGAGAGATACGTGGAATGAGTTTTGTCACCAGAGGTGGGGGGCTGGAGGGGGAGAGGAGGGGGGAGGGGCTGGGTGGTCCGAGGGGTGCCAAACAAAGTTTGAGAAACACGGCAACTCCACCGATGACATTCAGGCCACCACGTGGGGCTTGTGCAGTACACGTGGTGGCTAGAAGCAGACGACGACATCGGAGTGGCAGTCGAGGATTGAACGAGTCCGCGGGTTGGTGTGAGAGCCGCCCCCGCAGGCGACTTGCGGGCAGACTTTCATCCAGCGGTGGAGTGGTCGTGTGGGGACGACGCGACGGGTTGACCTCGTGACCTGCAAAGCAGCCACTTGAGGGCGCTATATTCACCCCCATTCTCTTTTTGTTTGTTTATATACATAAGGGAAATTTGTGAATAAGTGTGTCTGTTCGAAATGTTTAGCGTACTTCCCAACATGCAACATTCTTGAAATTTTGCATGTGGGTAGCATCCAGACTGTACACAATGCAACAAGTATAAAAATAGATTTCATTCAGATGCTGTCTTTCTGACAGACCTGTTCTCCACCTGAGGACGGCTGCTTGCGTTGTGGTCGAAACGTCGTGAGAATTGTATTTTATAATGTTTTATTTTTATTATTTTATTATTTCCATTCTACGTGACTTTACCGAAAGAACCAATAAGATATAAAAATCGACTTTTGTATTTTGAGGGGGGGGGGGGGTGCGCAATAATGGATATATTTTGCACGGCAAGTGAGCGGTGACGTCACATCTGTGATGTCACCCGCATGCGGCAGCGTCACGCAGTGTGCCTGCTGACGTCACGCATCCCCCCCACCCACCCTCCGCATATTAATCCAAGACAATAATCCAAGTCTCGGGCGAAGCCGGCTAGTAAAGATAGTTGAATATAAATCAATTCTATGGGAACCTCATTTGCCAGTAAAAATATGATAATTGGTTTTTTACCCTTCTATCTGGCAACAAAACTGACACCTTTTTACAAGGAGTCATGTTTGCATAGACCACAATACCTGCAGTCATAATGCAAACAAAAAATATAACTCTGATGATGTGCACTGTCCTTGAAGTTGATTGGTCCACACCCGAGACAGCTTTCCTTAGAGCCTAGTCTCACATGGGTTGGACCAGATGACGCCAAAAGGCGCACAACTCAAAGACAATGCACCATCAGAGTATGAGAGCTCGGGGCAAGCATCTACACTATGGGAACCTCATTTGCCAGTAAAAATATGATAATTGGTTTTTTACCCTTCTATCTGGCAACAAAACTGACACCTTTTTACAAGGAGTCATGTTTGCATAGACCACAATACCTGCAGTCATAATGCAAACAAAAAATATAACTCTGATGATGTGCACTGTCCTTGAAGTTGATTGGTCCACACCCGAGACAGCTTTCCTTAGAGCCTAGTCTCACCAATTATCATATTTTTACTGGCAAATGAGGTTCCCATAGTGTAGATGCTTGCCCCGAGCTGTCATACTCTGATGGTGCATTGTCTTTGAGTTGTGCGCCTTTTGGCGTCATCTGGTCCAACACCATGTGAGACTAGGCTCTAAGGAAAGCTGTCTCGGGTGTGGACCAATCAACTTCAAGGACAGTGCACATTATTAGAGTTATATTTTTTGTTTGCATTATGACTGCAGGTATTGCGGTCTATGCAAACATGACTCCTTGTAAAAAAGTGTCAGTTTTGTTGCCAGATAGAAGGGTAAAAAACCAATTATTATAAATCAATTGTTTTCATTAATTTTTCTAAAATTTTTGATTCGACTGGGGGTGGCGGCGGGGGGGGGGGGGAGATTCGTTAAAGTGTAAATGTGAAAAATAATCATCTGTTAAACCTTTACTACTCCTCCTACTACTACTACTACCGTATTCTCCGGACGCACATGTGCCCTGAAGTTTAAAGGAAAACGTGTGAGTGTAGGGGGGGGCACAGAGAATACGGTAATCCTTAAATCACAATTCCCGTGCCCTATGCTGAAATGGCTAAACGTGCGCGCATGCGTATTTTGTTGAAGAAAAGGGCATGAATGTTTCAGCCAATTGCCCTGATTATTCGCGTGCACGCTCACTCCACGTATGCCAGCACAGACAATAACATCTGCAGTGTTTTGTGCCGTGCGTGTATATCGCGCGCGCGCGTGTGTGTGCTCCCCTAGGTCGACTCAGCCTTAAATGAGTATCCTCCTGGTGCAGGTGTGTAAACAGCAGCACTGGGGAGACAAAGGCGGCCGGGCGTGGTGTTCGCCACCTACGCTCCTGTGTGCCGTGCCAGCCTGCATAGGTGCTCGCTAACAGAACTTTCCCCAACGGTCTGTTAAGGCTATACGGGGGATCTTTGTCTTTGTGTGTGCAGTGGGGAGCGGTGGTGTGGCGGTTAGCGCGCTGCGCTGTGAACTTGGCGATCCGATTTTGAATCCAGCTGATGGCCAACATCAGCGACGAACCTTCCCTTAGGTGGAATCGGCCTTCAACGTGTACCTGGTCGCAGTGCGTTAAACATTGCCACCAGGGAGACAAATGCGGCCGGGCGTGTGACTGGTTGCTCTCGCGTGCCGTGCTGGTCTTCAAAGCCACTCCCTAACAGCACTTGCCCCAACAGTCCGTCAAGGCTACAAGGGCGAGGCGCTAAATCTTTGCCCTTTCTTTCGAACGTACGTGGTTTATGCGTTGCGCGCGTGCGCGTGTGTGCTCATCTTAGCCTTGGTAGATGTGTGTGTACGTTTCGTACGTGGTGGTGTGTGGGTGATGGGAGCGGGGTCTGTGTCCCATGGGGAGGCGTCTCCCCCCCCCCTTCCTCCTCCTCCTCCTCACCTCGCCGGAGCCACAATCCGGGCTCCCTGGCAACATTCCAGTGAGTGCCACCATAAATCAAATAGCCTCTCCTCCCCACAAACTCTTTCTCTCTCTCTCCTCTTTCCAACCATAAAACATGTGCTTGCCTGGCGAGCTTCAATAACGCAGCGACTCTACAAACGGCAAACATTCCCCCCAAGTGTAGAGCCTTTAAAATACTCTTGGAGGGGGCCAAGTGCTGTTCGCGAGCACCTATGAAGGCCGGGCAAGGCATACACACACACGAGAGGTGGTGGTGTGAGTGGCCAACACCACGCCCGGCCGCCTTAGTCTCCCTAGCGAGTATGGTTTATTTTAGTTTTTTGTTCAAAAACCCGCATCTTGAAATTCATTTTTTAACAGCTGAGTCGTACCTGGAGTTAGCCCAACGACCGGTTTCGTAAAATCGTCACGGGTGTTGCTGCATAAGTGGGACTGGAGCGCGCTCACCGCCACCCCTCCCTTCCCTCAAATACAAATACCCCCCCCTCCCCCTTATAGCCCTAGCCCGCGTTTTTGGTGGGCAAGTGCTGTTTGCGAGCACCTATTGATTCCACTACGGAGCACACAAGGCGGTTGGGTGGCCAAACCCACGCCCGTTTTTGCACACCGCGCCAGGTAAACTCATTTGAGGCTGAGTCGACCTAGGGGAGGCCCAGC
The DNA here is from genome assembly GCF_964198595.1 of Lampetra fluviatilis. Lineage (NCBI taxonomy): Eukaryota > Metazoa > Chordata > Hyperoartia > Petromyzontiformes > Petromyzontidae > Lampetra > Lampetra fluviatilis. The sequence continues at coordinate 26,881,157 of NC_136275.1, read as the reverse complement.
ACCGGGAATCGAACTGGGGGGTTGGGGGGGGTTGGGGGCCTTGAGGTTTCGTAGCTGCAGCGCTGCCCACAACGCTCGCTCGCCACTGACGTTCGCTCGCCCCCGCGTCACGTGGCCGGCCACTGCGCCCCCACGTGGCCTCGGGCCGCATGCGCTCGCCTCTGAAAAGCGTCAAAGTTTAAACACAAGACGCGAAGCTTTTCGCGACCGCGGGAGTTTCATCTTCGGTTCATTCGGTGAAGTGACGTAGACAGTGAAATTAAGTAGTTGTAATAGAATACGACGTTTCGGTTGCAACACAAGCAACCGTCATCGGGTAAGAATGAATGATTAAACAGAGACACGGGAACAGCATAGGCAGACACACACGCAGAGAGAGAGAGAGACACAGACACGCAGAGCGAGACACACACCAAGACAAACAGGAGTTTGCTGCGGCGGCGTGAGCCGAGGTGTTGGTGGGTGGGTGGGCGGTTGGCTCATCCCAACAATCATTCCTCCCGAGGACAGGGGGTCGATAAAACGAATACCACGTCGTGCCGTAGTTGTCCACGACACTGGGTTATGAGAATCGCCGCTGCTGCCTCCAACCCCTCCGCCCAACCGCCATAGGAACGTGGAATTTCCTACCACGGTCGCGTGCAGGCAGCGTCAGCAGATGAGCACAGCCTCAGTAATTATAATTTGCGCAGGAAATGAAGTTAACTTTGTTTCCATTTGTGAAGCAGGTAAGGTAGGTGAAGACGCAGCCCCTGCAAGTGCACGCTCACGCCCCCCGCTGGTGGAAGGGCCTCCGCTAAATAACGACGGGGGCTCTAGAGAGCCAATCTAGAGCGTGATCTGTCCTCGTCTTGCACGAGAAGCACCGTACACAACTCAAACGACGAAATAATCACCAAACTATACGATAATCTTACTGCACCGTACATTTGATGCACTGCTTCACCTGAATAAGCCCTTGGGGTGCAGCGCCCACGTGTGTAAGGGTGACGTCACTTGCCACGTGCATAAACATGGCCGAAAGCTATTTTGATGTCCTTCCATGTCCTCTCTACGACCTGTGGAGAAGGGCCGTTGCACGAAACGTCGCCTATCAAATGCACGTTTTGTTTTCCACGTGTTGAGTTTGAAAAGTGTACATATTTCGATTTAAAGCTTTCGTGACTGCAGGGATTCATCTCCTTGGTTCTTTCGGTAAAGTCACGTAGAAGGGAAGTAATAAAATAATAAATAAATTATTATTTTATTTCATTACTTTATGATGTTTTAATTTTATTATTTTATTACTTCCCTTCTACGTGACTTTACCGAAAGAACCAAGAAGAAGTGTACATATATATATACAGAACCTCCGATTAGCACAGTTGCGAGAAGTGTTCAACATACAACACATACATATATCGATCACAACAGCCATTGAGATCCCGACCTCGGCTCTGCCCCGAACCCTAACGCCACCCGCTAGCTGCCCAATGACCCGGGCTGCCATCTCCTTCCCTCCACCTCGCGCTCACGTTTCATTTTCCTCTCACTATGGGTGTTAAGGAGCCCCCCCCCCCCAATCACACGACAGCTCCACGCACACAGAGGGCAGCTCCCGGTGACCTGTGACCTCTGAGAGGGGGACTGCGAGTGGAGCGGGTTTGGTGGTGGTGGGGTGGGGGAGATTCTCGGTGGGGTCAAACAGGGGACACTTGGGCTCCCTCGTAAAGCGTGGGGGTTAGAGGTCATCGTCGGGATGCGAGAGGGGTGGGCAGCAACAGCAGCTGCCGTAAAGGAGGCCGATTGTTTCGCAACACTTGAACTTAGCGTGACCTTTGCTAGGGGGCGGGGGTGGCGTTTGGGGGGACAGTCAATGACAGCTGCCTCTCCAAGTCCATATCGGGGGGGGGGGGGCAGCAAAGGGCAGTGGGTGAGCATCTTCATCGATTAAAATCGATATATACAGGAGTGCGATCGGCGGGTTACGGGATCGAGTATAGGAAGGTTTCATTTCAAGGGAACGCACATTTGTACAGTGTCGCTGTCCCGTTTTTGGTTTAGGGAGTGAGCAAAGCGGCAGATACGAGAGTGAAAGAGATAGAAAAACAACCCATCAATCGATAAGACCGTAGCATGCAGCGTGGGATGAGAATGAACCGCACACGGATTGAGTGTCGGACGAAGTCCGGGACATGGTGGCCACTCCGACACGTGACGGCGCATGGGACACGCTCGTGGTTCGAGCTCTTGCCACTGTGCAGCTTCCAAGCTTTGTGAAGCTCTGCCTTTGCACATATGGGACGGCCATAAATAATTTGAGCTGTTTCAGTTCTGTCTTGAAAACGCACCTCTTTAAACTGGCCTTTTACTCACCGCCTAGCGAGTGGGTGAGTCGGTGAGTAGGGGAGTTGGTGGGTGAGTAAGTGAGTGGGGGAGTGGGTGAGTCGGTGAGTAGGGGAGTTGGTGGGTGGGTGAGCGAGTGGGTGAGTGGATGAGTAGGGGAGTTGGTGGATGAGTAGTTGAGTAGGGGAGTTGGTGAGTGAGTGAGCGAGTGGGTGAGTAGGGGAGTTGGTGGGTGGGTGAGTGAGTGGGTGAGTAGTTGAGTAGGGGAGTTGGTGGGGGAGTGGATGAGTGGGTGAGTAGGGGAGTTGGTGGGTGAGTAGATGAGTAGGTGAGTAGGGGAGTTGGTGGGTGAGTGAGCGAGTGGGTGAGTGGATGAGTAGGTGAGTAGGGGAGTTGGTGGGTGAGTGAGCGAGTGGGTGAGTGGATGAGTAGGTGAGTAGGGGAGTTGGTGGATGGGTGAGCGAGTGGGTGAGTGGATGAGTAGGTGAGTAGGGGAGTTGGTGGGTGGGTGAGCGAGTGGGTGAGTGGATGAGTAGGTGAGTAGGGGAGTTGGTGGATGGGTGAGCGAGTGGGTGAGTGGATGAGTAGGTGAGTAGGGGAGTTGGTGGGTGGGTGAGCGAGAGGGTGAGTGGATGATTAGGTGAGTAGAGGAGTTGGTGGATGGGTGAGCGAGTGGGTGAGTGGATGAGTAGGTGAGTAGGGGAGTTGGTGGGTGGGTGAGCGAGTGGGTGAGTGGATGAGTAGGTGAGTAGGGGAGTTGGTGGGTGAGTGAGCGAGTGGGTGAGTGGATGAGTAGGTGAGTAGGGGAGTTGGTGGGTGAGTGAGCGAGTGGGTGAGTGGATGAGTTGGTGAGTAAGGGAGTTGGTGGGTGAGTGAGCGAGTGGGTGAGTGGATGAGTAGGTGAGTAGGGGAGTTGGTGGGTGAGTGAGCGAGTAGGTGAGTAACGGAGTTGGTGGGTGAGTGAGCGAGTGGGTGAGTGGATGAGTAGGTGAGTAGGGGAGTTGGTGGGTGAGCGAGTGGGTGAGTGGTTGAGTAGGTGATTAGGGAGTTG